>NC_060144.1:288472970-288776001 GCF_021461385.2 Schistocerca piceifrons | reverse complement strand
AATACATCAGAACCTTCATCAACAAAGTCACCCTCTGTGGATGCCCCGAATTTGCAGGCGGAGAGACATCCCCTAGAACTGGGGGGAACGATTACGTCTTGCTCAGGGCCTTGGTCAGGCACAGACAGCGCCAAAAACCTATTCATCAGATGAACTGGGGGGGGGGGGGGGGGGGGGGCTCTGATCGACCACTTGGAAAGCCTTTCACTGTCTGCCACATCTTGGAACGACCTCCCACTCCAACACAGGTCCTCACCCCAGCTTCCCCTCAACCCTCTGTGGATGACTCGAATTTGCACTCTGAGAGACTTCCTCTAGATCAGGGGGAACGACTGCGTCTTTGCTCAGGGCCATGGTCAGCCACAGACAGCGCCCAAAACCCATTCATCAGACGAACTGCGGAAGCCCTCTGATCGACCCCTCGGAAAGCCTTTCACTGTATGCCACACCTTGGAACGACCTCCCACTCCAACACAGGTCCTTACCTCAGCTTCACCTCAACCCTCTGTGGATGCCCGAATTTGCAGGCCGAGAGACTTCCTCTAGAACAGGGGGGAACGACTGTGTCTTTGCTCAGGGCCATGGTCAGCCACAGACAGTGGCCAAAACCTCTTCATCAGATGAACTGCGGAGGTCCTCTGATCGACCCCTCGGAAAGCCTTTCACTCTATGTCACACCTTGGAACGACCCCCTACTCCAACACAGGTCCTCACCTCAGTCTCTCCTCAACCCTCAGTAGATGCCCTGAATTTGCAGGCCGAGAGACATCCCCCAGAGCAGGAGGGAACGATTACGTCTTGCTCAGGGCCTTGGTCAGCCACAGACAGCGCCCCAAAACTCTTCATCAGATGAACTGTGGAGGCCCTCTGATCGACCCCTCGGAAAGCCCTTCACTCTATGCCACACCTTGGAACGACCTCCCACTCCAACACAGGTCCTTACCTCAGCTTCACCTCAACCCTCTGTGGATGCCCCGAATTTGCAGGCGGAGAGACATCCCCTAGAACAGGGGGGAACGATTACGTCTTGCTCAGGGCCTTGGTCAGGCACAGACAGCGCCAAAAACCTATTCATCAGATGAACTGGGGGGGGGGGGGGCTCTGATCGACCACTTGGAAAGCCTTTCACTGTCTGCCACATCTTGGAACGACCTCCCACTCCAACACAGGTCCTCACCCCAGCTTCCCCTCAACCCTCTGTGGATGACTCGAATTTGCACTCTGAGAGACTTCCTCTAGAACAGGGGGAACGACTGCGTCTTTGCTCAGGGCCATGGTCAGCCACAGACAGCGCCCAAAACCCATTCATCAGATGAACTGCGGAAGCCCTCTGATCGACCCCTCGGAAAGCCTTTCACTGTATGCCACACCTTGGAACGACCTCCCACTCCAACACAGGTCCTTACCTCAGCTTCACCTCAACCCTCTGTGGATGCCCCGAATTTGCAGGCGGAGAGACATCCCCTAGAACAGGGGGGAACGATTACGTCTTGCTCAGGGCCTTGGTCAGGCACAGACAGCGCCAAAAACCTATTCATCAGATGAACTGGGGGGGGGGGGGCTCTGATCGACCACTTGGAAAGCCTTTCACTGTCTGCCACATCTTGGAACGACCTCCCACTCCAACACAGGTCCTCACCCCAGCTTCCCCTCAACCCTCTGTGGATGACTCGAATTTGCACTCTGAGAGACTTCCTCTAGAACAGGGGGAACGACTGCGTCTTTGCTCAGGGCCATGGTCAGCCACAGACAGCGCCCAAAACCCATTCATCAGATGAACTGCGGAAGCCCTCTGATCGACCCCTCGGAAAGCCTTTCACTGTATGCCACACCTTGGAACGACCTCCCACTCCAACACAGGTCCTTACCTCAGCTTCACCTCAACCTTCTGTGGATGCCCCGAATTTGCAGGCCGAGAGACTTCCTCTAGAACAGGGGGGAACGACTGTGTCTTTGCTCAGGGCCATGGTCAGCCACAGACAGTGGCCAAAACCTCTTCATCAGATGAACTGCGGAGGCCCTCTGATCGACCCCTCGGAAAGCCTTTCACTCTATGTCACACCTTGGAACGACCCCCTACTCCAACACAGGTCCTCACCTCAGTCTCTCCTCAACCCTCAGTAGATGCCCTGAATTTGCAGGCCGAGAGACATCCCCCAGAGCAGGAGGGAACGATTACGTCTTGCTCAGGGCCTTGGTCAGCCACAGACAGCGCCCCAAAACTCTTCATCAGATGAACTGTGGAGGCCCTCTGATCGACCCCTCGGAAAGCCCTTCACTCTATGCCACACCTTGGAACGACCTCCCACTCCAACACAGGTCCTTACCTCAGCTTCACCTCAACCCTCTGTGGATGCCCCGAATTTGCAGACGGAGAGACATCCCCTAGAACAGGGGGGAACGATTACGTCTTGCTCAGGGCCTTGGTCAGGCACAGACAGCGCCAAAAACCTATTCATCAGATGAACTGGGGGGGGGGGGGGGGGGCTCTGATCAACCACTTGGAAAGCCTTTCACTGTCTGCCACATCTTGGAACGACCTCCCACTCCAACACAGGTCCTCACCCCAGCTTCCCCTCAACCCTCTGTGGATGACTCGAATTTGCACTTTGAGAGACTTCCTCTAGAACAGGGGGAACGACTGCGTCTTTGCTCAGGGCCATGGTCAGCCACAGACAGCGCCCAAAACCCATTCATCAGATGAACTGCGGAAGCCCTCTGATCGACCCCTCGGAAAGCCTTTCACTGTATGCCACACCTTGGAACGACCTCCCACTCCAACACAGGTCCTTACCTCAGCTTCACCTCAACCCTCTGTGGATGCCCCGAATTTGCAGGCCGAGAGACTTCCTCTAGAACAGGGGGGAACGACTGTGTCTTTGCTCAGGGCCATGGTCAGCCACAGACAGTGGCCAAAACCTCTTCATCAGATGAACTGCGGAGGCCCTCTGATCGACCCCTCGGAAAGCCTTTCACTCTATGTCACACCTTGGAACGACCCCCTACTCCAACACAGGTCCTCACCTCAGTCTCTCCTCAACCCTCAGTAGATGCCCTGAATTTGCAGGCCGAGAGACATCCCCCAGAGCAGGAGGGAACGATTACGTCTTGCTCAGGGCCTTGGTCAGCCACAGA
The DNA here is from genome assembly GCF_021461385.2 of Schistocerca piceifrons. Classification (NCBI taxonomy): domain Eukaryota; kingdom Metazoa; phylum Arthropoda; class Insecta; order Orthoptera; family Acrididae; genus Schistocerca; species Schistocerca piceifrons. Next base: position 288,772,866 of record NC_060144.1, on the reverse strand, counting down.
CAGCGCCCCAAAACTCTTCATCAGATGAACTGTGGAGGCCCTCTGATCGACCCCTCGGAAAGCCCTTCACTCTATGCCACACCTTGGAACGACCTCCCACTCCAACACAGGTCCTTACCTCAGCTTCACCTCAACCCTCTGTGGGTGACCCGAATTTGCAGGCTGAGAGACTTCCTCTAGAACAGGGGGGAACGACTGCATCTTGCTCAGGGCCTTGGTCAGCCACAGACAGCGCCCAAAACCTCTTCATCAGATGAACTGTGGAGGCCCTCTGATCGACCCCTCAGAAAGCCTTACACTCTATGCCACACCTTGGAACGATCCCCCACTCCAACACAGGTCCTCACCTCAGACTCACCTCTTACCCTCAGTAGATGCCCAGAATTTGCAGGCGGAGAGACATCCCCTAGAACAGGGGGGAACGATTACGTCTTGCTCAGGGCCTTGGTCAGCCACAGACAGCGCCAAAAATCACTTCATCAGATGAACTGCAGATGCCCTCTGATCGACCCCTCAGAAAGCCCTTCACTCTATGCCACACCTTGGAAGACCTCCCACCTCAACGCAGGTCCTCACCTCAGCTTCACCTCAACCCTCTGTGGATGCCCCGAATTTGCAGGCTGAGAGAATTCCTCTAGAACAGGGGGGAACGACTGCGTCTTTGCTCAGGGCCATGGTCTGCCACAGACAGCGCCCAAAACCTCTTCATTAGATGAACTGTGGAGGCCCTCTGATCGACTCCTGGGAAAGCCTTTCACTGTATGTCACACCTTGGAACGATCCCCCACTCCAACACAGGTCCTCACCTCAGACTCACCTCTTACCCTCAGTAGATGCCCAGAATTTGCAGGCCGAGAGACATCCCCTAGAACAGGGGGGAACGATTACATCTTGCTCAGGGCCTTGGTCAGCCACAGACAGCGCCAAATATCACTTCATCAGATGAAGTGCGGGGGCCCTCTGATCGACCCCTCAGAAAGCCTTTCACTGTATGCCACACCTTGGAACGACCTCCGATTTCCACACAGGTCCTCACCTCAGCCCTCTGTGGATACCCCGAATTTGCAGGCCGAGAGACTGCCTCCAGAACAGGGGGGAACGACTGCATCTTGCTCAGGGCCTTGGTCAGCCACAGACAGCGCCCAAAACCTCTTCATAAGATGAAATGGGGGGCCCTCTGATCGACCCCTCGGAAAGCCTTACACTCTTTGCCACACCTTGGAACAACCTCGCACCTCAACACAGGTCCTCACCTCAGCTTCACCTCAACCCTCTGTGGATGCCCCATTTTGCAGGCTGAGAGACTTCCTCTAGAACAGGGGATAACGACTGCGTCTTTGCTCAGGGCCATGGTCAGCCACAGACAGCGCCCAAAACCTCTTCATTAGATGAACTGTGGAGGCCCTCCTACCGACTCCTCGAAAAGCCTTTCACTGTATGTCACACCTTGGAACGAACCCCACTCCAACACAGGTCCTCACCTCAGACTCACCTCTTACCCTCAGTAGGTGCCCCGAATTTGCAGGCCGAGAGACATCCCCTAGAACAGGGGGGAACGATTACGTCTTGCTCACGGCCCTAGTCAGCCACAGACAGCACCCAAAACTTCTTCATCAGATGAACAGCGGAGGCCCTCTGTTCGACCCCTCAGAAAGCCTTTCACTGTATGCCACACCTTGGAACGACCTCCCATTTCAACACAGGTCCTCACCTCAGCCTCACCTCAGCCCTCTGTGGATACCCCGAATTTGCAGGCCGAGAGACTGCCTCTAGAACAGGGGGGAACGACTGCATCATGCTCAGGGCCTTGGTCAAGTACAGACAGCGCCCAAAACCTCTTCTTCAGATGAACTGTGGAGGCCCTCTGATCGACCCCTCGGAAAGCCTTTCACTGTCTGCCACACCTAGGACAGGTCCTCACCTCAGCCTCACCTCAACCTCAGAGCAGGCAGCCACAGTAGTAACCGATCTGGAGAAGTGCTTGATGTCACTCGGATCCCCACATTCCTCCCACCACAGTGATGCCAATTGGCAGCAACTTAAGAAGTGATGTGACCGAAGCAAATTTCATCTGCAGCTGTGAGTGAAGGGTCACCAACTCAGCAGGTTGTCTCAGAAATAGGCTTCGATTCTCTGATGATGACAATCGTTCAGGTCGGCCGTCAACTGGCTTCACAATAGAAAAAGTTCGGAAAATAATAGATCTGCAGTTTCCTTCTCACACCATCCAAGATCTTGCAACATCAATATTCGTTATTATTCTGTCTTAAGAATTGACTACGATGAAGTTTGCGTCATGAGGCCCCAAGATGTAATGTTCAACTTAGTTAGAGGAGCTAATCAGCCGTCCAAAATCGCGAAGATGTAATGTTTATTTGATCTGCTGCTGAAAGCTAGTAGGCCTGGGGCTCAGGGCGGACCCCCACGGTCGCTTCAGGCGAGCCAGGTGCGTCAGGAAAGGGCAGGATGCGGAGTAAACGGGTACAGGGAGTTTTGGCGATGGACGATTGCTTAAGAGGACAGATAATGCTCCAAGTAATAGTACTGTGTCGGGCAACTTTAAAAGGTGGCTAAGTTGCAGCTCCCTGAAATTTGACAATAAATCACAGTAACATGTTAAAACAAATTTGAATATATCGTCTAACTCTGATAAATGAGTACGAATTCAGTGACACAAAGATATTTCAATAATTTTAAAGCTACAGAAGCTAAAATTTCACAGTGAATAAACATTAACGCAATGAACCCCTGAATTAAAACTTATGTGATCGCTTCATGTGATTTCAGCAAACGTTATCTCAGATGGTGGCATTGCACTATAGCTATCATTCCTTAAATCCTGAAAGTTCTGTATCTGCATCTATTTAATTTATTGATTTAAGATGTCTTTTATATGTTTTTAACTACGCAAGTTTGTCAGAACATCATATTATGCAATTAACACACTGCAAATGAATATACCATAAATAACTCATATTTTGTCATATTTGTGTACTTATTTAATGAAGAGTTTCCTATGTTGCAAGTAACTTTGTTCAAATGTTGATTGCAAGTGTTACTAAAACTGTGCTAATTTGAAAGTGATCAGTCGTATATGTTAGCGGATAACACAGTTGAAATGGGAAACCAAAAGACACTTCTGTTAAGAAGACATAAATTATTGTTCAAATAATATTTAGCATTTTATTGTCATTAAGCACGAGCACATCTGTACAGGAATAATGGCGTATTTATTTTTGAACTAATTACATTTATATTTTTGGTGAATGACCTGAATGTGACTCAATATATATAACATTTCTTTTATTTTAAATATTACTGTAATATATGTTATTGTAGTGTGGGAAAGTGTTCATGATGAGTCAAATAATACCTGTAACTATTAGTGTAGGTGGCAAAGCTGGAGATGAATTTTGTGGTATATCGACGAAAGTGCGTGAAGGTATTTATGAAGGCAGCGTAGCGATAGTCTCTTCAGCAGGTGATGAATTTTGTTATGTATCGGCGGAAGTGGATGATTTATAATTAAAGGGAGTAAAAGGTGATGCTTTAGAGGCTGAAGCTGCAGAAGCTGAGGCTACTGATTTAGATATCTTGGAGGAAGCAGTTTGTAAATATATTCCTGTTGATGTAAGTGAACCAATGGCTCTTAGTGAAAGAATGCATTATGAATGGATGTGGAAGGATGAATTTCAAAGTAATGAGTTAGATGATTTTCAGAATAATCAGTGTTGTAGAAATCTGAGTGTACAGAAAATGTAACGGGGACAGAGATATAACCAAATTTGGTGCAATTCGATTGTACTGTGATTTATAATGTGGAACGATGCAGTAGCGAAAGTTAATATGGTGTAATAGCGGAGTTGACTCAGTTATTGCTGGTGATTTCCATAATATGTCGACAGATGTGTTTTAAGTAAAAAGGCTTATGAGCTATCTGTGGATGCTAATGGAAGCAGTTGTGATAAAGTTTGCAGTGATCCGGCGGAGCCGGCCAGGGTGGTCGAGCGGTTCTAGGCGCTTCAGTTCGGAACCGCGCTGCTGCTACGGTCGCAGGTTCGAATCCTGCCTCGGGCATGGATGTGTGTGATGTCCTTAGGTTAGTTAGGTTTAAGTAGTTCTAAGTTCTAGGGGACTGATGACCTCAGATGGTAAGTCCCTTAGTGCTCAGAACCATTTTGATCTGGTGGAACAATATGGTCGAGTGGAGAGTGGAAATTTTCGAGAAAAGAGCGCAAGGGAGCCATTTGGACACTTGGAAGAAGGCAGATCTGCCTTTGTTAATGTGTGTGATTAAGTCATATAGGTGACTGATTCCGGGCATTGAAGGGCTCTTGCAATACTTTAACTTTTGAGGGGACTCTAATCATGAGAGGTATGAATGTGCTCCAGAATACGACACAAATTTTATCCGGTTTTATTACCGGACTCAACTCGAAAGACTTGCACCAGGCTAACGGTCTAGCCTCCGGGAGGCCCTACCCACACGACAGTTTTACAGGACTGGGGATACACGTAGCGTGAGCTCCAATTTTAGTAACATGTGTGTGTGTTGGTGAATCATCATGTTGGACTGTGAACTATTTGAACTGATGTTTTTTCGTGTATTGTGATCATGAAATGGACTTAATTTTCGCGTTTCTTTGATTATTTGGTTTGGGGATATTTTACTATTCTCGTAACCCTCTCAACGTAACTCGACTGAATTTGGGAAAGGTATTTTCTGTCTGTGTTTTAAATGTATATTGTAGGACCATTTTTCACATATTTGAGATGTTCTTTCTAGAATAAGAAAGAATAGATCATTAGCAAAGATTTTGTGCACAGTGGAGAACTTTCATTAGCACGTGAGTTCAACGGTTTGTGATGGCACATAGAGTTTTCTAGTTATGCATTCCTGTGATTCATTTTGTTTCATTCTTTGAGCGTTCATTATACCATTTTAATACGTTAAATTCCGCCAAGGGATGAGGCTTGGTATTCTATGAGGTATTAATAACAGATAGTGTGTTAGTAATCACATAGGATTGCTCTTTATTGTATCTTAATACATATACTGACGAGCCAAAACATTCTGAACAGAGGCTTCATAGCTTTTTGGCCCATTTCACTGATTATGCGTATCATCTGTCCTATAATTCCCTGGTAGATTTGTGGAGCGATGTAGGACCACGTGTCTACGTAGAAGTCACGTAAGACCCATAAATATCTTTCCGCTGATTGGTGTATGAGGTAACGGTGCTCGACAGCGACCCAGATAGGAACCATGGGACCACAAGAGGCAAATTTGGTAGCTGTCATGCTCCTCAAACCACTGTAGGACGGTTGTGGCTTCGAGATACGGACAGTTACAATGTTGAAAGATATTGTCGTCAGGGAGGACATCAAGCACGAAGGGATGCAGGTGGACCGCAGCTGAAGTGATGTCTTCGATTTCTACTGTGAGCGTGTGGGTGGCTATTCTGTCATTCTGCGCAAGGGATTAAACAGAGATGTACCCTTTACCCTGTGGCTCCTGCAAGATGCTATTTTCACCCTCCCCCCCCCCCCCCCCCCTCCACTATTACAGAAGTCATACAGACGCTCCTAACATTCTAAAGAGAAATGCCTGAAAAACATTCAGCAATAAATATCTTCTGGAGTCTTCCGCTGTAAGGAAATGACACAAAAATTCACAAAATTTCTTACGTAACTAGTGGGGTACTTGGATAATGGAGTAGTGCTAGTTAGTGTAAGAAAACATGAAACATTATAATTTATTTTGCTAAAATTCTGAGAAATCACAATGGCACTTTTAGTTATGAACTGATTTCCGGGTTCTTTTCGGAATGTGAAGTTACCTCTTAAGGATAGGATCCGCTAATGAAATTTCTATACAAAGTTTAAGATTGTTATTGGCTTGGCAGAATAGCTGAGAGGCCGGCCGCGGTGGTCTCAGGGTTAAGGCGCTCAGTCCGGAACCGTGCAACTGCTACGGTCGCAGGTTCGAATCCTGCCTCGGGCATGGATGTGTGTGATGTCCTTAGGTTAGTTAGATTTAAGTAGTTCTAAGTTCTAGGGGACTGATGACCACAGATGTTAAGTCCCATAGTGCTCAGAGCCATTTGAACCATTTGAATAGCTGAGAGCTGCACCTACTCGAATAATTATCCATTGGAATGTTGCCACGTACGCTCGAGGCTGTCACATGTGAAATGCAGTGAAATGTATTGTTGTGGAGGAAACATGGGGCTCGCAAGAGCTGTAGCGCACAATACCGTAAGCTGCGATGACTGCCGTCTGCGCTGCTTGCTGCTGACAAATAAGATAACTCTCGTTCTATCTGGATTGTCCTTCGCCAATCAAACTCCCCCTATGCCTAGATCAAGTCAAGGACTCCTATTCGCCCCTAGTCTAATTATTGGCATGGTACACCGGTCAGATAACCAGTCCACCACAATGCCACTCAAAAATTTGCTCGCAGGCGTCTAACTATAACTCTGTCCGTTCACACCGCACAGTAAGTGTGGCGGCCAACACAGTGAACAACGCTTAATCGCAAGGACTCAATATAGAGTCACACACCGATTCGCTCTTGACAGAGGTGATCTCCCAGTGAAGTACTGAGTAGAGACTTGTTCCTTGCTCTTTGAGCACACACACGAGCGTGCACGCTCTCGTTACGCGTTCTCACTCAAAGAGCGACAACGGAACGGCCCTCTCCACACCAGACACGAAGGGGTATATCTTTTGGTCTCTTCCATTACTCCTTCAGCTCAAGGTCTCAGAAACATCGTCTGCCAATCAGCATTGCTCTTCTAAAATGGGAGAATGACGTTTCGTTTAAGGCGACCAATCCGGAAAACTGTAGCATCGGCGTTTGGCGTTTGCTGTCTCCCTGTGAAAACCTCTGAAACTGCATGCTATGTTTGTAAAGAATGCGTAGGCTGGGCGCTCCCACACAATGTAGCGGAATTTGCTTTTAAGCTGAACACAGGGTCATTCTCCCCTTTCACTTGGGTTAACGCTGTCTGCTCCACTGGCGGTCGCCGTTCGACGTAGATAGGCTGAATCGTCCTCTGAACGGACCAGCCTCTCGGGGTGCGGTCCGCCTCTCCTGAACTAAAAGCTCTTGTGACCGTTGTATCTTGAATGTGTGTGTGTACGCCAGCCTCGAGTGTCTCAACCCCGGTGCACACTTGTTATTTGCACATCGTTTACATGAATTCATACAACATTGACTTTATTTTATCGACTTTGGGTTCGGATGAAGCGTCTTGACGTGCGGAATATGATTGTGAGGGCGGAATATGTAAGCAATGAAGGTCAGGAGACCACGACATCTTACACTACCCCAGGTCCCATGCACCGGAAGAATGTCTGTCATCCCATAACACTGCTCCCCACCAGCCTGCTTTCGCGGCATGGTGTGCGTTACGAGATGCCATTTGCCTTGATGATGGCGTTTGTGGAGATGACCATCGATCTGGTGTAGCACAAACGCCATTCATCCGACGACCCGGCACATTTCCAATGATAGACGTCCAATCTCGATGATGAAACTACAGTAGTAACTGATGATGTCGTTGGACCAACATGTGAACACGCAGTGGTCGTCGGCTGAATGTGTCCTGAATTGTGTACTCCGAAACACATGTGCGTCTACTGGCACAGTGCCTTTTCGCCAAAGGTGCCACAATATGCCATCTATCGTACTTTACAGAGAAGACGAGCCTCAAACGTCATGTTCTGTGAAGAATCGTGGATTTGAAGCCACTTAGCGTCTGGTGATAATTTCACTGCCCTTCTACCACTTTCTGTAGATCTTCATGACAGTAGTACGTGAACAGTCGACCAGGTTCGCCTTTTTCGAGATACTTGTTCACAGCCTCTGCGTAATGGTATGGCTCAAATGGCTCTAGGCACTAAGAGACTTAACATCTGAGGTCATTGGCCCCCTACACTTACAACTACTTAAATCTAACTAACCTAAGGACATCACACACATCCACGCCCGAGGCAGGATTCGAACCTGCGACCCTAGCAGCAGAGTGGTTCCGGAGAACCGCTAGGCCACAGCGGCCGGCTTGCATAATGGTGATCTGCCCTTTTGGCGAAATCACTATTATCAGTGGATTTCATTATTTCGCCCTTAAATTTGATAGGGTATTTCTCCATCGTCTCTACTCTACATACATTCTTTTTATGCGTTACCTGCCCGCAACACCAACAGGAGGCATCCAAACTTGAAGTAGATAATGTTCATAATGTACTGGCTTATCAGTGTATTATTGCCATCGACTTTTACATTTGGAAAATAGGCTTCGGTGAATGAAATGCAGATAACAAGAATGATATACGCTAGACTACAAAGTCCCCTAACATAATTGAGATCATATATTCATTAACAGTGGGATGCTATTAGAGATGTAGCTTGTTTTGTGTACACAGTGGATAGGAAGGCTAATATAAGACAGAATCAACAGAGAAAATTCACTCATACTCTCGGCAACTAATATGCTAGATTCGGTGGTAAATGTACTGAAAACCTACCGGTGTTCAACTATCAACATTCTAACCTACTGGGGTAATAACGGCGTGAGTTTGGGTACGTGACCGGTCAGATACCGAGCTGCTGAAAAACGTATTAAATTCCGGGAATGTAACACTCGCATAAATTCACTAGGCATGTCGATACTCAGTAGGTCCATGGTTTTACATTCTACAATATGAAGCATAGTATTGCTTACCGAGTGCAAGATAAAGGACATATGACAGGTTTCACCTACAACTACTGTGTTCAGCACTGATCGGAAAACCCTATCACGATTTAAGTATTCTTGGCGGGGCAACTGCGATCGCTAAAGGCGACGATGTATTCATCGTAAAGCTCAGGATGAGTTTCGACTGACTAAATACTCAATTAGAGTAACCCTCGAGAAAGGCTCAAGGCTAAGGGACGAATGAAGATTCTAAAATCTCACGAATTCTGGGAGAAAACTTATTGAAAGTTTTTTGATTTAGGAATACAAAATTTCATAAAACCTTAAGGTCATTGATTTGAAAGCACATAAGAAGGTCCGTTCTAACAGACAAATGCAGTCTCGGAAACAACATTCCGCAAAGAGAATTCATTACACACAGTCGGCAATATGATCGCAAAAATAACTACTGAATGTATCTCCAAACGAAAGCTGACAGAAAGCTGTTACATGATGAAACAGCAGGTAAGCACCTAATTCGAAACAGTGTCATAAAAAACTCGAGAAACTTGGTCGATGAGCACAAGAAATGAAGTCCTGGCGCTTTTGCAGTTTTCCGTGAACCCGTCCTCGCTAAATAGGATGGACAACATGCACGATTTTATTCTAGCCAGTTGCTGGACAGCGAGTATAAAGGTAACATAACATCGCTGGCAAACCCTGCGTTTGCAGCTAGTCCTACAACCGTAGGAATATTGTAAGGTTGGTCCAGCTCACGTATGCTGAAGTTAACTCTCTGGTTCCCTGTGTAACGTACAGAACACGCAGAATCATCCACCTAATCACTCAGGAAGATTTACTGCATGGAAAGTGGCTCAAAAGGATGTCATTCCTCGCAAAATTTCTTTAACGGGCTATCGAAAAGTCTCAGTAAGAAGGCCATACTGCCCGGATGAGATACGGCAGTCTGGCAAAATCGCCGTTAGAAATGAGATGATGAACCCACCGTCGCATCATGTTGAAGATACACGTTTGGTGAAACGTCGTGTCCTGCTGTGTGAAGAAGTCCGCTACAAATCCTCGTCCGACAGGAACTGTCCATCATTCAAGGCCTTTTTTAAAGGACTTCAGGAGTAAAAATAGCATGAGGAGACATCAGGACTATAGGGCGGGTGCTATCGTATCTTCCACCTGAGTTTTCCTAACTTATGCGTTACTACATTCGCGATGTAGGGACGTGCATTATCATGAAGCAGCAGCACACCTTGTTGAAGTTTTACCGGACGTTTCGCCTCAGTTGCAATCCGTAATTTCTCCAGCGTTGCGCAGTACCTTTCCTCAGTGATGGAAACGACAGGATCCTAGAAATCAATAAGTAGGGCGCCCCAGTAATGAAAGAACAGGTTGGGCATCACTTACCCATCAGATGGCTGCCTCTTCATTGTTTCTTGGGACGAGAGGTCGAAGGATGACATCACCACCCTAATAACATCATTACTCGCTCGCTTATGGTTGACTGTAATGGAGGGGGGTCGCCTCCCAGATCGACCGGAGTCTTGTCCAGAATCGCCACTACCATGGAACTTGGTGTCCCATTCCACTACGGTGGTTCGCGAGACATATGTTACCCCAAACACATTGTTCATTTTCGGATGAATGTCTACCTGTGTTCGTCCTTTGGCAACAAAGAAAAGAATAACTGCGTTTACCGCATCCACGTCAGAAAGATATGAATACCACACTAACCTCTTGCATATATGTTCATGCTTGCATACCAGCATCAAAATAGCGCTACTTTGCATAAACGCTGCAGCAACGGCCTAAACCGGAAATTTTTTGATCGCCATTGGTAATTAACTTGGAGGTGCCATGAAACAGAACATGTTAAACGGAACTGAGAGTCACATTTCATTATCCTCCTCTGCCACGCCTCTGTTTAGCCAGGTGGAAGGGTTCCGTGGCCAACTTAGCAGAAAAACGTGGTCAGTGTGTGCTGTTGCTCAGGAAGTTGTATTCAGACTTCCCTGTCATTACGGAACACTCCTAAAACTTGAAATTACAGCACAGTCACAGAGGAGCCACGACCGTTACACACTGACATTACACACTAACACAGAGGAAAGAATTGGTCGGCGGGGCGGTGAAGTCATGATTGACCAACAAAGGCAACCCGCATCTCTGTGCCGCTGCGTTTCGCGGAAGGGAAAGTGTTGACGTTTCCGAAATAGCGGCCGCCTCAGCTTACGTAAATACCACCCATTTCTGATAAGCAGTATTACAATGGAAGCAGGACAGAAAAAATCAAGACTTTAATATCTCGACCTGCAAAGAGCGTTCGACGATATAAAGTGATGACAGATGTCCGAAATTCTGAGAAAAATAGCGGTAAGCTATGGGGAAAAATGGGTAATATACAGTATGTACAAGAATCAAAAGAAATCAATAGGTGAGGAATGCCAAGAACGAAGTCCTCCGATTAAAAAGCGGGTAAGGTAGGGAAAAAGTTTCAAGAGTGGGATTGAAATTGAAAGTGAAAGGATTTGAATGATCAGATTCGCTGCCATCCTTAGTGGCGGTGAAGATCAATTACAGGATCTGATGAATGGAATGAGCAGTCTCATGAGTACAGAATATTGAGTGAGGATAAATAGCACAAAAAGAAAGTAATGAGAGGAACCAGATATGAGAACAGTGGGAAACATAACACTAGAAATGTGGATCAGGACGTAGAGGAAGGAATTCTGCTTTGTACGCTGAAAGGTCTCTGTTGGATTCCTTTCATGTTAATTTTTTAAAACTGTTGTCATTTACGGCATACATTCCACTTCTACATTTACTGTGGTGTTTCTGACTATCTGGGAGGAGATTGAGCAGTGGAACATGTTACTTTTACACATGATCAAAAATGGTCACACTACTACACTTTAAAACACAGTTTATATGTAATTCATGTCACACAGTCTCATACGGAACCTACATCTGCTTTCTTTTATATACTGTATATGATAAGATACTGTCATCCCCCTTCCCTTCTCTATGAAAGGATGAATGAGCAAATGTATTTCTAGTTGTATGCTTGATGGTAGCAGACAAGCCAGTCTGCCAGAGAACAGTAGGACCAACGTCGGAACAGGTAGCTACGCTTTCTAAAAGCAAAGAGGTTTCTATTCTTAGGATGGTCCTGTCCGTCCCTTGTCACGTTGGTATAGGAAGCTGCCTCTCTGATCACTTCCGTTTTGTATCTGGAAGCACCCTTGGTAGGGGCCCACGGCAGTCTGTCCGCGGCGAGCGTCTGAAGTGGTAAGATCTCCGGCTAAGCGCGTCTCTGCTAAGTCTGTAGGACAATGGATTTCTTAAGTTCAGCCTAACTGAAAATTTAAACACCTTTATTTCAGGTTTAGATTTAAAATATCTTATGTTATCTTAAATTGCAACACAGTGTAATTCGAGTGTGAAGTTCAGAATACCTGCTAGTAGTTGCTTTGTCACTACTTTGTGAGCAAAGTGCAACCACGAGTCAATGATCTGTAACTCTAACTAAGATCATTAATCTTAAATGCGAATGTGCGTGAGATTACAAAGTCTCGTCTTAACAATATTTTTCAATATAGCAACTTCTCTTTATGTTCAACCCACGTGGAGTGTACTTTGTGAGACCAGCACCACGTGCTTATTCAATTGGTTGACCCATCAGGTTAATAGTAAGACGATAGTAACCAGTTCGAGGTTTTTCTTTTCTAAATTGCGTATCGATGTAATTTATTTTAATTATCAAAATTATTGTGGAGTTACACTCTTTGTGTAAACCAAGTTGACCACGTGAAGCATGTGGTGTAATCATCAAAGTAGCCCTCAGCTATTGTTTTCGCTAAGATTTCACAGAGAGTTAGTATGAATTTAGTATACCAGTGTGTGGTAATTTCATGACGGACAGGATTGCGCTATGAACGTAACTTCTTTGGGTGAAAGTTGAAGCGATTGGTTGTGGTTAATTTCCTCTTGCATATGTTTCAACGTTCTTCGTGTGTTATTTTGTGAATGCAGTGTTGTATGCAGTCTCCCAATCTTGGTCCGTATTTGATGTGTTTCGTAAGATTACAAACTCACATATGTATATATATATATATAAAGACAATTTAAATAAAAAGAAATAAATCAGTTTATATTTGGACATTTATTTTAACATTGATCATTGTCTCGTTAAAATTTCAGCATATTAAACTTGATCCATAACTAAACTGGTGCCTTACATAGGATTGTGAAAATGTGAGTTTGTAATCTTACGAAACACATCAAATACGGACCAAGAACTAGGTAAGCTAGACTGGATACCTGGTGAAACAGTTGCTCAGTAATGCAAGGTTAAGTTCTCCAGATAGCTCACAAATTTTAACCCGCTTTTATTGTCTTGGATATCAGCACCGCTTTCAGAACAACATAATGCATCAACATTACAACGCACCAAATTCACCCGTGCTGGAAGTTACAAGGATGACAGAGAAAACAAACTAGCAATGGCGAAAAGGGCATTCCTGGCTAAGGGCATTCTACTAATGTCAAACATAGGCCTTAACCTGAAGAGATGCGGTACTACAGAAGAATGTAGCAAGTTAGATCGACTAATAAAGTAAAGAATGAGGAGCTTCTGCGCAGAACTGGCGAGGAAAGGAATATATTTATATAAGTCACTGACAGAAATGATGGAGAGGATATTAGGACATCTGTTATGGCAACAGGGAGTAATTTCCATGGCACTATGAGCTGTAGAGTGCAAAAACTGTAGGGACTGAAATACTTCCAGAAAATATTTGAAGACGTAAAGTGCAAGTGCTACTCTGAGATGAAAAGATTACTAAAGGAGAGTAATATGTGGCGGACTGGATCAAACCAGTCAGGAGACTGATCTGATGCCAGCCAAAGGAAAAATCGTTACCACCACCACTAGTCATAGTCTCCTCCGGTCTACGCCCAGGAATGGAACAAGACGCCATCGCCACTAGACGCTGTCTTCGCTGATGCCGACTTGGAGGGTCACTGTCGAAGAGCCAGCTGCCACTTTACTTCTACCAGCTCCATGGATCATTCCGAAGTCAGCCTGGTTGCCTTGTGTGGGCAAACTCTGCTGCTCATTGCCTTGTGCGGGCACAGACGCTGGCATCCACGCTGGGGTCCCCCGCTTGAATCCACACGCCTTGGTGCACAGTGCGCCAAGACTCACACCAAAGCCAACAGCACCGAAGTACTTCCCGTTGGCCTCAACAGCTACAGCAAAAGCAGCGGGGGGCTACATTTCTGACTTCTAGTTACTCTGAAGTTGAGATTGTGAATCAAATACTCGTCTCTCCCGCAAGTGGACAGTTACTACACTCCTGGAAATGGAAAAAAGAACACATTGACACCGGCGTGTCAGACCCACCATACTTGCTCCGGACACTGCGAGAGGGCTGTACAAGCAATGATCACACGCACGGCACAGCGGACACACCAGGAACCGCGGTGTTGGCCGTCGAATGGCGCTAGCTGCGCAGCATTTGTGCACCGCCGCCGTCAGTGTCAGCCAGTTTGCCGTGGCATACGGAGCTCCATCGCAGTCTTTAACACTGGTAGCATGCCGCGACAGCGTGGACGTGAACCGTATGTGCAGTTGACGGACTTTGAGCGAGGGCGTATAGTGGGCATGCGGGAGGCCGGGTGGACGTACCGCCGAATTGCTCAACACGTGGGGCGTGAGGTCTCCACAGTACATCGATGTTGTCGCCAGTGGTCGGCGGAAGGTGCACGTGCCCGTCGACCTGGGACCGGACCGCAGCGACGCACGGATGCACGCCAAGACCGTAGGATCCTACGCAGTGCCGTAGGGGACCGCACCGCCACTTCCCAGCAAATTAGGGACACTGTTGCTCCTGGGGTATCGGCGAGGACCATTCGCAACCGTCTCCATGAAGCTGGGCTACGGTCCCGCACACCGTTAGGCCGTCTTCCGCTCACGCCCCAACATCGTGCAGCCCGCCTCCAGTGGTGTCGCGACAGGCGTGAATGGAGGGACGAATGGAGACGTGTCGTCTTCAGCGATGAGAGTCGCTTCTGCCTTGGTGCCTATGATGGTCGTATGCGTGTTTGGCGCCGTGCAGGTGAGCGCCACAATCAGGACTGCATACGACCGAGGCACACAGGGCCAACACCCGGCATCATGGTGTGGGGAGCGATCTCCTACACTGGCCGTACACCACTGGTGATCGTCGAGGGGACACTGAATAGTGCACGGTACACCCAAACCGTCATCGAACCCATCGTTCTACCATTCCTAGATCGGCATTGGAACTTGCTGTTCCAACAGGACAATGCACGTCCGCATGTATCCCGTGCCACCCAACGTGCTCTAGAAGGTGTAAGTCAACTACCCTGGCCAGCAAGATCTCTGGATCTGTCCCCCATTGAGCATGTTTGGGACTGGATGAAGCGTCGTCTCACGCGGTCTGCACGTCCAGCACGAACGCTGGTCCAACTGAGGCGCCAGGTGGAAATGGCATGGCAAGCCGTTCCACAGGACTACATCCAGCATCTCTACGATCGTCTCCATGGGAGAATAGCAGCCTGCATTGCTGCGAAAGTTGGATATACACTGTACTAGTGCCGACATTGTGCATGCTCTGTTGCCTGTGTCTCTGTGCCTGTGGTTCTGTCAGTGTGATCATGTGATGTATCTGACCCCAGGAATGTGTCAATAAAGTTTCCCCTTCCTGGGACAATGAATTCACGGTGTTCTTATTTCAATTTCCAGGAGTGTATATTTCTGTTGAACAAACAATTCGACGCAATTATCTACCGAGAAACTGGCGTATTATCGGGTTGATAGCGTTGGTGGCCAATAGTCTGGCATTTAACGTAGACTTATGCCAATCAGAATCTAACTTTCTTCCTCATGCTACTATGACTACCAAAATGAAAATTAGTATATTAATACCTAGACGTACACCTCGTCATGCGTTGTTAAATGTAATATCCCACCTTTGATTGTTATTAACACTGGTGTTCGATATACCTGTTATGAAGCCTCCTTAAATCTGCATACCATTATTTTATTCTGCGTCTCTGTCATCTACCTCCCAAATCAGTAATCAGATCACGATAATGCTTTAGTGACTGTACAATATGAGAACTATTTTGCTTTCTCTGCTTAACATTTGATGACTGTTGTCGTGATAGCTGTAATACATGTGCCGGCCGTTGAGATCGAGGGATTCTAGGCACTTCAGTCCGGAACCGCGCTGCTGCTACGGTCACAGGTTCGAATCCTGCCTCGGGCATGGATGTGTGTGATGTTCTTAGGATAGTTAGGATTAAGTACTTCTAAGTCTAGGGGACTGATGACCTCAGATGTTAAGTCCCATAGTGTGAAGGGCCATTTGAACCATTTGTAATACAAGTGATCCTGTGATTTACTTCATTACGTCCCAAATGCTTAATAATTAACAGTGTACCTTTTCACAAGAGTTAACGAGCAGTTCGATGTATGTACCGTTACTCTTACCTTTTATTAATTTATTATGATGATTCGCGCAAGTATCTAGACGTATATGTATTTCTAAACATAATGACTTTTTGACCAAATAATAACTCTATGGTTGCATTCACTATTTATTACCTGTAGTTTTGTAGTACATCGCAACTAGCAATGTTTCTCTTGACTATGAAACAATTTAATTGGTTAAATCAAAACGATCTTGCCATCTGTGCTGATTTTAATAAATTTTTCTATACTTCAACGATATTATTTGGTTTTATCCTAACGTGCTACAACTTTATGCAATAACTCGTTTTACCATCTTTAATTCATACGGCAGGTTTTCATAATTAATATGAAACACCCTGAGGGGATCCGGTAGCAGAATGTTCTATTTCGACCATTTTTTAGATGGCTCCTGCTAATTTAAAATTTAAACCAGTGCGTGGGCCTTCTACCTTAATATGCTTTAACATAACAGAAAATTCACAAATAGCTGACTATTTGGATATTATAGCAGCAAGAAAGTTAAACAGATGTGTTTACGTACTGCTTGCTTCGTCACTTGCTTTTGTCCAATAAATGACTGAAACTTTACGCACATCAGTACTAGCGTGCAGCCCGTTAACGGTCACATTTAACATTTTATGTTTCATGTAATAATCACAGCCTGTTATATTAACTTTAGTGCGAATGATTACGGTAGATTGTGTATTAAGTACTCAGCTTGATTGGTCGATAGCTCCCCATTCTCTTCTCCCTCCGGTCCCATTTCTCCCACCTGTAAAACACACGCAAGCACATAGTCACTGGTTATTAAAGATTTTTCGTATCCTGCCACTTTTGCACTGGCAGTATTTCCATGATGATTGCTGTTGCCATGTGGCGAAAATGTTAACGACTGTGGCCCGAAAGGAATATAAACATTCTGCGAACAGCTACACGCCCTTTGAAATACTACCGAAGAGGATAAAACAAAATCAATTGGACTGTTGTATTCCAGTTTTCAGTGTCGACGTCCTATGAGCCAAAATTAATTTGTTTTCCCGGTTTAATTTTCAATTCGTATTTACGGCTGTGAATGGAAATGAATTTCGGGCGAATGAAGAGTGTATGAGGGTATCCACTAACAAACGAAGGCGATTTTAGTTATACAGAATATGATGTGACCGTAAATACTGTTCATTCCTAATACTTTAGGAATTACAATGAAAAATGCGAATTCAGGTCTCAGACCGAGCGAGGTGGCGCAGTGGTTAGCACACCGGACTAGCATTCGGGAGGACGACGGTTGAATCCCGTGTCCGGCCATCCTGATTTAGGTATTCCGTGACTTCCCTAAATCACTCCAGGCAAATGCCGGGATAATTCCTTTGAAAGGGCACGGCCGATTTCCTTCCCAGTCCTTCCTAATCCGATGAGACCGATGACCTCGCTGTCTGATCTCTTCCCCTAAACAACACAACCCAACTCCACACGTCGCAGAAAAGGTCAATACATCTAGAAGAGCAGAAGTGACAGACGCACATTATGTGATCAAAAGTATCTGGACACCTGGCTAAAAATGACCTACAAGTTCGTGGCGCCCTCAAGCTGCAATGCTGCAATTCAGCAGGGTTTTGGCTCACCCTTAGCCTTGATGACAGCATCCACTCTCGCAGGCATTCGTTCAGTCCGATGCTGGAAGATTTCGTGGGGAACAGCAGCCCATTATTCATGGACTGCTGCACTGAGCAGGAGTATCGATGTCGGTAGGTGAGGCCTGGCACGAAGTCGGCGTTCTAAAACATCCCAAAGATGTTCTATAGGATTCAGGTCAGGACTCCGTGCAGTCTCATCCATTACAGGGTACGACTGTACTGGGCAGTACACGTTGAAGTTGGAATAGTCTGTCTCGAGTACCCACGTGCTATGGCACGATTATGTATATATTTGTCACTCAGCTTAATTGAGTATCCCATATACGTGGCTGGACTCAATGTTTGGCTACGTTTTTCGTCATAGGGTGCCAGCTCACACCTATTATAAACTCAATTTTTAAGCTGGAACAAAATATAACAACTCAATGCAGGCACGTATTGCGGCGAAATTTAAAATGTTGTGTCTCAGATGCTGATTTATAATTTGAACAGGTAGTTTATTTTTCTTCAATATATTGAGTAAACACTTAAAATACAGTTTGAGGGAATTTAAGGTAAGGGCGGCCCTTAATAACTGATGCTACAACAGTTCACCATAAAATTCATTTGTGGCGATCACGACACTCGACAGTCTGTTCACAGTTCACGAAATACACTGTTGTCTGCTATCCTAATCCACTATATTGCACTCCACTTGATTGCTTTCGATCGTCGCTACATACATACTTGTCCCCGAATGTGGCTACCAACCCACTGCTACCCCCAGATGCGCGACACGTCCATCTCATAGCCTCACTCAAACACAACTGTCCTCAAATATGGCCGCCCTATACACTCTCGAAACGACTGGAACTCACAACAATGTTTGGCAAGAATTACGAATATTCTAAAACTAAACACAAAGATATATACAATATATTGAAAAGTGTGGTAATTTTCCGGGCGATAATAATTTAAAGACCAATTTTTTGTATCTGCCACCGTTTTTCACAAATAATGTCCTTGCGGTGTGATTTTGCTTTTCCCGGATTTTTGATACTAAACGTAAATAAATGAATAAAAATACATACTTAATTACTCACCTACCTCTTTAAACTTTAGAATGCTGCCGCTAGATTCGTCTCTTTAAATTTATTTACTACCTAAGACACAGTTTCTCTCAGTCGAATCCCATATTCCGACCTCTCATTCAAAAGTGGTAGACAATATGCTAAGTCGGCTATGATTGCTCGGACACTTTGATAATATTAATCGGCCAAAGCATTGCCGAGATAGCTTTTAAACTATTATATATTTTTGTGGCGCGTCTAGATAATTTAGCTTTACACATATTTCTGTCCATGACTGTCAACTCGCACCTCGCTCGGGCATGGGTGTGTGTGTCTGTCCTGGGATAATTTAGGTTAAGTAGTGTGTAAGCTTAGGGACTGATGACCTTAGCAGTTAAGTCCCATAAGATTTCATACACATTTGAACATTTTTTTTTTAAATTCCCGCACTTGCAGATGCCAGTGTGGCAGTGCTGCAACCTATTGGAATGAAGTCGTTCGAATCAGTCTCCAACTGTGGGAAAAGAAAGTTCTCGAACATCTCGAGATATGTGCTTCCTATAACAGTGTTCTCGGCAAAGAAAATTGGACCACACAACTATTCCCGCGAAAATGCACAAAACACATTAAATTTTGGAGTGTCCCTCTCATGTTCAACTTCATGTAGTTGTTCCGTACCCCATATTCTCACATTATGACGGTTCACTTTTCCATTTAAATGTAATGTTGCCTAGTCACGAAACACTGAGCGTGGAATAAAACTGTCAAACTTCATTTTGTCAAGAACGAAATTATCCACACGTTGTTGTTTGTCACCTTTACGAAAAACTTGTAGTAGCTGAAGTTTGTTCGGTTTCATGTGTAAACGTCGACGCAACAAACGCCAGACGGACATCGGGGGCATGTTGAGCTGTCGAGCTGCACGGTGAACGGATTTCTGTGGACTCCTTTTGAAACTATGGCGCATGCGTTAGACGTCTGTGTCAGACACAGCCGGCCGCGGTGGTCTAGCGGTTCTAGGCGCCCAGTCCGGAGCCGCGCGACTGCTACCGTCGCAGGTTCGAATCCTGCCTCGGGCATGGATGTGTGTGATGTCCTTAGGTTAGGTAGGTTTAAGTAGTTCTAAGTTCTAGGGGACTTATGACCACAGCAGTTGAGTCCCATAGTGCTCAGAGCCCTTTTGAGCCTAACACAGTGTGGGTAAGGTTACAACTAGTGAAACGGATGTATGAACATCTTCCTTTTCCTCACAAAGTCCACCTAGCACACATAAGTCCCATAGTGCTCAGAGCCATTTGAACCATTTTGTCAGACACACGTGGACGGCCTGGCGATTTGCATCTGCACAAACAATCTGTTCCTCGCAATTGTTCATGTCATCGTATAGTGCTCTATGCTGTAGGAGGATGCACACTATACATAGTACGAAAGTCAGGCTGGCAGTTTTTACTGACCCGCACTGCGCCAAACGTAGAACACAAAACCCTTTTTGTTGTCCCGACACTATTTTTTACGAGAAGTGAGTGCACATTGGTACTATACCTATCGGAAACCATGTATAACTCGAGAGTTTGCTCTTTCCAACAGTACGTTGTTCACGCGCATTTCTCAAATAACATAATAGTTATGATTTCTTAAAATCGGATGATTCTTTTTGATAGACCCTGTGTATTGCCTTGAAGTTGGTGCTTATAATGTACATAAGCACTACAATCGCGCTACATTGCCTATACAGTCAACTTTTAGATCTTTCCCTACGTATATCTGTTTTAAAAATACTGTCCATAAACTGCATCGGAGAAGGCTAAAAATCGTATTTGAGGTCCTCTTACTGCTCTCGATCTGTGATCACACTTTCTGTGTGAAACAAAATGGCTCTGCGCTTACGAGAAGACATGAGGTTCAATGATTTTAGGCTAAATCATTTACAACAAAAACTGTTCGCGGATGACGAGTTAGGAGTCGTTACAAAGAAATGATCAGAATGAATTCGCCACACGGTTCCATTGAGTCAGAGTAGGACAGCGACATCGGATGCAGGTAAAATAGTGAGTAACATTTGTTCGTTTGCGTTCAGTGTGGCTGTGGCGTTGCATATACGTATCCATGTGGTACAAGTAAACCTCTCCCACCCCCGCCCTCAAAGTTTTTAAAGAACCAAACTCTGCGATGCCACTATCCGAATGTACTGTTTTATTTTTAGACCATGCGGCATCGGACGTCTGGAAAGCGGCTATCGCGTGTAATAAGCCTGATTAGCTTTTCTATGTAGTTCAGACTACTACACGGAATTACTGAATAAATATTGACGATGGCGTACAAGAAATCGAATATTAAATGAATTCTGATTTTTATTAACAAAAATAACCTCTTTGAAGCGACTGAATGGAATGCACTACCTGGTTTACGTTAATCACGCCTAACAGGCGAACAACATTTACGTAACACAATATACACACACATATGATAAACACTTGAAGTTGCTGTACGTTAGATTGATCTACTGCGGTAGCGTTCTCGCTTCCCACGCCCGGGTTCTCGGGTTCGATTCCCGACGGGGTCAGGGATTTTTTCTGCCTCGTGATGGCTGGGTGTTGTGTGATGTCCTTAGTTAGGTTTAAGTAGTTCTAAGTTCTAGGGGACTGATGACCATAGATGTTAAGTCCCACAGTGCTCAGACCCATTTGAACGACTTTTTTGATTGATCTACACCAACTGTCAGTAATGATTTTAATGTTACTGAATTTGCATTGTACTGAAGGTACAATGAGTACTGTGGTGGCAATAAATTCTTTATTGAATAATCAATGAACACTATATAACTGATGGTTACTAGTGATGTTAAAAACATTACTTTAGAACCATTTTGTTCTAATGAAACCGAATGAGTTTTTACGTTGATAATGTACTGAAAAGCCACCACATCGAGTTGAACCGTAATTAATGTGGCACAGTACCTGGCGTCTTCTGTCAATTGTATAATCCGGCGTTTGTTGGAAATTTTCGGCGTTAACTCCGATTATATCCTCTTGTAGCATTGATACGCCGATACTCACGTAATATAGCCTTTCTACTGGTGTTGCTGCACACACAGTGATGGATTTGGGATAATAATGAACTATTTTCTGTAAATAATTGACGACACTCGTGGAATGCACTTTGAATCACCAACTTATTTTTTCACTCAGACATTACACTGTAGAGAACTTGACTTGATAAATACATAAACTGGTTCGCTACGGATAAATGTATGTTCATAAAAACACTGTCGTACGATAACTACCAGTTCGTTGTTTGTGCTGGCGTGAGCTCATCAATGGATCTCATATGGTAGTAAGATCACATTGCAACATTAGCTGCAGACACTGGTCACTTCATACCCTGCTGCTGGTCGCTGCAGTCCATCGTAAATTACGCAGACTTCCATAAGGCGTGCCATGTGCTTTTTGAGCGGGAACAGCAACTATATCGCTCACAAGCCGTCTCCGTCGAAATGTTGCATCCTGCAAGCGTTATTGTCCGTTTGACTTGCTGACACACCAGAAATCCAGTTCGTGTTTGTTGTAAGCTCACTTTTAACTGTCTATAAGCAACGTTACCAACCGTACTAAAACCGTCACTTTCGTGCCGCGTAATCTCTGTTCTGCATCTGAACAGTTCCAGAACACATCTGTCTCTACTGCCAAATTCACGCGCCAACCTGCATTGTCCGCATTCTCGGGGATTTCCCTCACATTTAAACATTAATTTACACTATGCCAAGTTCTCTATTTACAAATGGACATACCATAACATTACCATATTCAATTACAGCCATTTATTAAATTACTATTTATACTGTACATAATAATATTAATCTAGTTTAACACTTCTTTATTTCGTCGTCTGAGCGCAGCACTATTCGGATACTGATTTACTCACAGCGCTATTTCATTTGACTGCCGCCAGGCGGAAGCACCTGTTCTTTTGTTTGCGCAACTATCCAACAAATGGCATGAGCGTTCACTTATTCAACTGCTGCGCCTTGACTATGCTTCATTGTGGCATTACAACTACCATGTATTGAACCTCAATATCCCTAACTCTGCGATGTATCTCGCGAAATGTGTGGGAATCAAAGGCCCAGGGTAAGGGGAGGTTTTCATTGAGACCTCTCCATGCCGATCCTGAGCAGCGGTGTGTCTGGAATGTTTCCCAATGTTTTCCTAGACCACTCATAATAAAACCGCGTGATTTCAGCGCTGGCAGTCGCCATTATATTTACATAGGCGTGGAAAAAGAGGGTGAAAAGTTGATGAAACGACATGTTAAGACCTCCCATCGTGTGACAGTTTCGTGGTGGCATTGTGCAGTCACTTGAACATCTGAGGCATGGCCTTTTTTTTGCATATGATGATACCAAGGTGTTCGAAACGTCGCGAGACCGAGGGTAATTTTTCCCTAGCTCTGAGAAACGGACAAATGGTGCATGTCACGAGGCAATGTGAAGTGGCATTCCTGATGCATTCAACGTAAGATAGTAGACAGTGTGCAACTGTGGTATACTTAAGAAAAGAAATCGTTCGATAGTTATTCAGCCAGCGTGGGAACAGTGTGAATGAGATACAGCAGAATTGAGTTGCTGGTCGACACACTACAGAATGTCCGTTTTAAGATTTGTAGAGAGTGTTCGGGGAAAGAATTTTTGTTAATCCTTAAACTTTGTCTTTGGAAATAGATTATTGTTCTGTGGGGACTCATGAATTATAGGCTCTTTTGATAAACATGGAATGGCACGTAACGTTTAAGTCACACTCTCGAGCTATAAGAAATTTCAATGCTCCTACAAACATGTGAGCGTGACACTTTGTTGATAGAGTTCAGTGGTAGTTGATGATAAAACTGTTAGGTTAACTTGTACCTATAGTTCCATGTCCTAATTAGGTGAATGAGTTTTTTGGCACTTGTTGATGAAATTGTTAGGTTAACTTGTAGCGCTAGTCCCATGTCCTATCCAACGTCGGACTATTATTCTGTCATTCTTTTCGTGCAAAATGTAGTGGGTCTTCAGGCTGAATAAATGGCCATGTTCAGAACAAAATGAGATTTGCGCCAATATTGTCTGCCCTCCGGTCGCAATAGATCCTTCCCCGCCATTTTATCCAGCCATTCCGACATGCCTCACAAGCCCAGAAGCCAGTAGACAGTACAAAAGATTTTTGAATGCGTAAGAGGGTTGTGGACGACTTGCAGGACATATTAATTAAATATTTCACTGAGCGTCACCATCATTTCTTCATATTTTTCCATTGCATAGCTAATTTAACGGGCACCATAAGTGGGATTGTATAATGAGATAGGGCCGATGTTTTTACGCATAGAAGTCAATATTTTGATGGGAGTACATCAATGAGCGGACATCAAAAGCATTCATAGTTCACAGTTCTTATTTGTGGGATATGTTCCTTTACAAATTAGGTTGGGAGGCTATACGATCCGGTAGGAAATGATACCAGCCCATGAGCTGACCATTCACCAATATAAAACCAATAATTGCAAACGAGTGACGATATCTTTCCACAGTAGTAAGAAGTAGTCACGTCTCACTGGAAATAGGCACAGCTGGCGTCGATGCAGCGCTGTCCTTGATTTATCAAACTGTGACACACACATAGCAGCTCTACCTAAGTGATAGCAGAGACAGCATTTTTAGTGTGGTGCTGTAGCTCTTATTTGAATACACGTATCCTTTCAGCTTACCCCACAGATAAAAAGTGCAGGGAGAGAGGGCGTCGAGGTGGCCAGGAAAAGTGCACTGCTACTGCTGATTGTCCTCTCCTTACCGCGGCAACGATGTGTTACTTTTGCTCCGTATTGCCGTAAATATCCCATTCAGTCTTCCATCTTCTGCGAGTTTATCCAGCTGTGGATTAAACAGTTTCTGGACGTACCGATTAGCATGAACAGTCTGGTGAATGAATCATTTTTCGATGCGGTCACCTGACATCACACTCTGTACATCATACTTTGAGTCTATGCAAGGCTCTTCGAAATACTGACAGGAATTTTCTGATAAGTTAATGGTGCTTATTCTGTGTGTTCGTATACCCTGACCGGCTGCTCAAGGTCTCATCTGAAGGAATGAGGACGTAAGAATCAAAACGTCCTGGTTCCATTTCACACAAAAACCGGCGACTTAGCCCAGCACATGAAAGTTCGTCTGTATCTTTTAATTCAAGCACGACAATAAATATGTAAGGAACCCGATGGTCCTTTTCGATCAAAAGTCGACACGATAATCTCTTAGTTGTGACTGTAGGGACCCTCCAATACTTCCTAGATGGGGTAGTTGTGAGCTGACATTCTGAAGATGTTCGGGTTCACATGTGGTTCCTCTTCGTCGAAATGTCATGGCTCAAACTCGTCTAGGGTTTTAACCGCACGTGTCGCATTACACGCTCAATTAGACACCTGTGACCCTTTGGTTAAATTGTCTGGTTGATGGTAAGTTTGCGAAATACAAAGGAAACATAACGTATAAATACAATAATAATAATATCGGGAACTAAAGTAACGACCCATAAATGATGTAGGCCACACAGTTGCTATTTGATTAGTATAATGTTTATTCAGAAAGCAAACTAATTGTGAAAGTGGTCGTATTTAGATTTAATATTACACTCGAGCGCATATCGATTTGACACAGTTCGATAATTCACAATCCCATCTCGAAATACAAGATATCTACGTGAAAAGTTAAGAGTTCACACTAGGCGGGCGGCTGCTCGCCGCTAAGAGAGTAAGTTCCGCGATACCACACAACGCGAAATTTTCTAAGTCGTTTCACTTCCTAGCTACCTAAAAACCGACCGTCCGCTTTCGCGTTTCCACCCGTAATGTACCATTTGGTACCTGCAGCCGAACTGTCCGTTTTCGCGTCTGTACCAGCACTGTCCTCTGCCCGTCCCCGGCCGCGTTTCCCACACGTCGAATATCATCGCTCAACTGTCTAGGGTAGTTCCCTTTGCTGAAGCCGTCCATCTGCTTGGCTACAGCTTATTCTACATTATTCTTACATTTTAACATATTTAAATAATCAAAGGTTGACCACTTTCACATTCTACATAAAGTAACAATAATATCCATTACATAAGAAACATTAAATTCTTTTACGTAAAACCAATACAATTTCCGTCTTAGCTTTGAATGCCACGCCAGTAGCCTTGCACCAATGTGCTTTCTGGTAAATAAATAAAGAACAAAAGTAACTATATGCACTAAATTTAACAACGATTTTTCTATTACCTAATGATTCAATAAGGTGTCATGCTGTCATCGTTCAATCAGTTTTGTGTGGAGGAAATGATGATCTGATGCTTAGATGTAAATATTGTTAATTTAAACTTACTACATCTCCTAAACAAATAAAGTTATAGAGTTGACATTTACAACATGAGTCATTTTAATGATGCGCTTCTAGATTTTAGCATTCAGTTCTTCGTTACAAAACTCGTGAATTTCACTTTAATAGAAAATCCTAACTTATTATAGATATGGTCAACCTTCAGGTTTTATTCAGATGACAATTTATGAAGGATGGTAGATTAAAATTACTGTGGCTTCGTTCCCTGGATTATTAGAGAATTAAATAGTTTTCATAAATGTTTCCCTTTATGGCCGATCTTAGGTCCGTCAAATTTAACGCTGCCAAGTCTCCCTGACCACAAACGACTTCTACTGGGTTTCCCTATGACGTAGGTTGTCGTTTGTCTGACTCGCACACTACAGTGCTTAAGTCTCAATAGACAACAGACGCCTGTGAGTTTCCCCATCTCGTGGTGAATCTGGACCCTTTTTGGCAAGCGGTCCTGGATGGCGGTCGTTTCACAATTCCTGTAGGCTGACTCTTTCGGCCATATATTTAAATGAGAGCGCTATGCTCGTTAACTTACATGGTGAATGACAGCTTGCTCCAAACGTCGAAAAACGTAAGATCATGTGAGCGAGTAGAAAAAACTGTCGTTCAGCTTTCGAATACAGCATTAATAGTGTGCTGCTTGACGCAGTAACATCGATTAAATATCCAGGCATAAGGCTGAAGAGCGATATGAAATGGAATAATGTCAGGTTGGTAGTCGGGAAGTCGAATGCTCGTCTTGGTTTTATTGGGAGAAGTTTGGGAAAGTGTAATGAAAAGGCATATAGATTGCAATTCACACCAATTATTGAATACTGTTTAGGGTTTAGGATCCCCGTCTGTTTGGCATAAAGGAAGACATAGAATCAATTCAGAAGTGTGCTGCTAGATTTGTTACCGGTAAGTTCTATCAGTATGCAACTATTACTGAAATTCTTCGTGAACTAAATTGGAACCCCAGGAGCAGAGACGATGCCCTTTTCGCGAGGCACAGTTACGGATATTTTGAGAGCCGGTATCTGAGGCCGAGTGCAGATCCATTCTGCTGCTACTAGGACCACGAAGATAGGATGAGAAAAATTGGGGCAGGTACGGAGTTGTTTTTCCGTGGTTTTATTTGCAAGTGGAACGTGGAAGGAAATGACTAGAAGTGGTACGTGGTACTCTGCGCCATGCACTGTACGCTGGCTTGCGGAGTGTGTGTGTAGATGCAGGATTCCCAGCTGCGCAGATAAACGGTGCTGAAATTTCATCGGACTTTGTTCCATGCTTTCCTTCACTCGAGCAATGTTTTCTCGTGCTCGAAATCTTTTCAGATAGTTACGGCTTTTATTTGCCGCAGAGCCCGTTTCGCGACATTCCCCAGCAAAGTTTTGCAACGCAGAGTTCGCTGGAGGTTTTGCCGAAACACATGCAGTTCTGATATTTTGCGCAAACATGTCGTACACGTTTTCCACGAATTGTGCTTCTCGTAACACTAGACAGTGAACACGAGCTGTTTTACTGCGTATAACGTTTTGTATTGCGTTCCACTGATCACTAGACATGTGTGCTGCTCTCCTTCATAGAAACGTAATATTACAGTGAAGTATTCGGGACAGAGAATGCGTAAAATGCGCATGTGCAGACATGTCAGCGACTGACTGGTGCATCGAAATCACGGTTTCCAGTATTTTCCGCGATGGGCAGTTCCCATTTCCATGAATAAGGGTCATTTCCACGTCGGTCTTATAAATTTATTACGGGACAGCTTGATTTTGCCTGCATGTCCCTTACTTACTAACCGTATCAGGAAACACGTTGAAAGTTATCATTCGCCCTATGACAGCGCATACGACTGTCATCATTGTCCACCCTGCCACTGATCGTTACTGAAACTGCTGACTGCATAGAACAGAGGTCCAATTTCGAATAATATACCAACAGGGGACCAATATACTCAAGTATGCTGTGAAAATTCTTCAATGAAATTGAGCAACTTTACTGTACAGGAGATAACGGTTACGTTTCCAGTAGACATGTAACCCACTAATACCTGAATAAATTACTACTTGAAACAAAAGTAAGTCATATTTTGTAACTATTAATGAACTACGTATTATAGAGTACATAAGGTCAAATCTAAGATACACCGGCCAGGAATAATTGGATATGCCCCATATTTGTGATAAAAGGCGTTTGAGAAATTGAACATTTTAACTAAACGTTCATGGGATTTACACGATAAAAAGTGAAAACATATGGTGTCATATATTTTGGAAACAAAGTCAGAGAGAAGTAATGAGACTGACAACATTGCCAGCGATTTGGCAACACTGTTTTCTTGTAGTTGTGTAGACCGGTGTGTTTATCGCTTCCAAATGTTTAGTCCGAGCTACAGTGCCATGCAGCCATAAAGTCATTGTTGAGAGCAGCATTAGTGAAGTTGTGTTTTTGTTGTGAGTTACGAAAATGGAACAGCAGAATTTAAAGCAACGTTATACAATCAAGTTCTGTGTTGAACTTGGGGAATCCGAAAGTGTGACTTCGAAAAGTTGAAACAGGGCTACATTCCTTATTCAAAGCACTAATTTTAAGCGAGCCCAAATCTGAATAACATGTTGAAGATGAATGTATCCAAGCGAAATCTTCAACTTCAAATCCTACCGAAAACCTCTAACGTGTGAAGGCTCTTGTAAGGTCAAATAGACGTATAACAATACGGATGATGAGTGACTTGTTGAACACTCTCTCTGTAAGTCAAATTTTGACCGATGATTTGTACGTTCTAGACAAGTTGCTTCTGCATCATGACAACGCCCCACGTCTCACGACCACTTCCATCACCGAACTTTTGCTCTCAGGAGGCATCCCTGTTGTTCCACAGGCCCCTCTTCAATTTATCTGAGTCCTGATTTTTATCCCGAAATTGATATATATCTTAAAAGTCTTGAGAACCTTCAAAAGAATGTAACCAACATGTTAAATGCCCTTACCAGATAAAGTCCTTCATCGATGTTACCAAGACACTCTGATGGTGTATAGTTGCCGAAGGAAACATCACTGAAGGGGAAAATAGTGTTGTTCGTGAAAAAATAAGAGCTTTAGGAGATAAAAAGTTCAGTATCATTAATTTTCTCTCATACCTCGAACGTTACACTTACTACACACCCATTAGAATTGGTCCTTTACGTCGTCACTTTGTGTCAGTGACTGAGGCCAATGATCTACTGCGTCAATTCCGATACGCCATTTCCGATAGACGTATCTGGAACCGGTTTCGTTGGACCGTGATATCAATTCATACTGGCTAATCTGGCCAATCTCTCTTTCCATTCCTCTAATCAAAGACCATTAATTGAGCTCAGTACCTAGGAATTACAGTTATGAACAATTTAAATTGGGAAGGATTCGTAGAAAACGTTTTGTGGAAGGCAAACCAAATACTGCGTTTTATTGGCAGAACACTTAAAAATGTAATAGATGTAGGAATGAGACTGCCTACACTACTCATTTCTGTCCTCTTTTGGAGTACTGTGGCGCGGTCTGGGACCCTTACCATGTATGATTTACGAAGTACGCCGAGAAATATCAAAGAAGAGCAGCACGTTGTGTATTATTGCAAAATAGGGGAGAGAGTATCATGGGCATGATACAGGATTTAGGATGGACATCATTAAAACAAAGGCCTTTCACATTTTGACGGAATTTTCTCACGAAATTTCAGTCACCAACCTTCTCCTCTGAATGCGAAAATATTTTGTTGACAACGCCCTACATAGGGAGGAACTATAGTCTTAATAAAGTAAGGGAAGTCAGAGCTCGCACGGATATAGGTCTTCGTTTTTTCCGCGCGCTATTCGAGAAAGGAATAATAGAGAATTATTGTGAAAGTGGTTCGATGAACCCTCTGCCAGGCACTTAAGTGTAATTTGCAGAGTACCTAAGTAGTTGTAGATGTCATGTCTTTCCCGTGCTTGCGGAATACCTCTGCTATTCTGGATCTGAATTCTGATACATCATTTTATTGTTACGAGTAATTTTAAAAGTGTTACGGTTCTCTTCATGGGTGGTACTCGAGCTTTGAAATCTCAATTTTAGTTTCGTGGAGCATAAAGCCTTGGAGATCTCTTGCTAATAAAGTACAAACTTCAGAGCATTAACCATTCGTTAGAATTTACAAATCGCCATACATGCGAAGTGCAATCGATCAACGGAGTGTTGAGGTCGAATGTTTATATGAACTACTGTAAATTTGTAATAAATAATGAACACAGCTCAGCTCTCAAGTATTCTGGTGTTACAAATAAACGGATACATTCGCTTGCACTTCACTTTATTTCATCTCTTGTATGGGCCCTCAGAAGGTTCACAAACGCTAAATCATGGGTATTTTACTCAAACAGTATTTCCTAATTCATTTGCTCGTGACTCTCGTGTGTTGCATTAAAATGTCATTTATGTCAAGTCATATATGCTACAGAAGAATGAAATAATTTTCAGAACTGAACTTACCTCCGTATCTTGCAGTAATTTTCCAAACAATGACGATAGCTTTTCATGAGTGCGTCGTGAACAAAGGTGCAAATAGGAAGTTACTCTGGAAATACCGAAAGCATATAGGAGATGAATCAAATGCCAGAGGCGTCTGTAGCTTCGTGTAGAATTTGCAGGTGCGTGTTTATTGGCACTCAGATTGTTCACTCTGATTATTGGCGTACCCTTGGTACCATGAGTGGCGTCAATGGTTTAACCACAATCTCTTATGAGAATACGTGAAATCTACATATATCACGACATAGTACCGAAAGAAGTGGGTGTTAACACCAGAGGCGTACTGTTAGTTAATAAGCTTTGACACCTGAGACGCAATTCAGGTGGTGCATAATTTCGTAGCGTTTGTGTTTTACATGTCGGTATTCCGATTATTTTTCGATTGTCATTTTCTGTTTGTAGTTCTCCGATGCTGTTTGAGTTTACATATTTATATTTTGTTATTTGGAGGTAGTGAGTGGAGTTACGGACGCTGGACTGTGGGTGCCGACATATTCTACTGTTTGAGTTCAACTGAGGTTGACAGCAGTGGAGGTAGCCAGAAACATTTACGCCGTGTATGGCGATAGTTCGTTTGGACAGAGCACGGCAAGAAAAAGGTTTTATCTTTTTAAGGAGGATAGGTTTTACGGTAGTGACTCTCCACGTTCTGAAAGACCTTCGGGGTTTGATGAAGATCGTTTAAACGCATTAATCCACAATGATCCACGTCATTGCACTCGAGGACAAGCCATTGTGATCATTCCACCATAGTGCGACATTTGCATGCAATGGGGAGGTTCAGAAATGGGTGTATGGGTACCGGATGCTCGAAGACCAAATCACAAAAATTAGCGGATGGCCTTAGGTTCAAAACTGTTCAAATGTCTCTAAGTACTATGGGACATAACATCGGAGGTCATCAGGCCCCTAGACTTAAACCTAACAAACCTAAGGACAACACACACATCCACGCCCGAGGCAGGTTTCGAACCTGCGAACGTAGCAGCAGAGCGGTTCCGGACTGAAGCACCAAGAATCGCTCGGCCACAGTGGCTGGCTGGCCTTAGGTGCATCTCTGCTTGATTGTCATCAGATGGCTCGTGAACAACACGAACGGATTCTATGTTGTATCGTTACTAGTGACGAGAAATGGTACCTTAATCCCAACCTGATAGTCGTCTTCGGTTCATTGGTAGAATTTTGGGAGGTGTGGTCCATCTGTAAAGGAGACCGCTTATAAAACACTAATACGATCTATTCTTGAGTACTGTTCGAGCGTTTAGGATCTCTATCAGGTCGGATTGAGGGAGAACATAGAAGCAATTCAAAGGCGGGCTGCTAGATTTGTTACTGGTAGGTTTGATCATCACGTGAGTGTTACGGAAATTCTTCAGGAACTCGGGTAGGAGACTCCAAAGGAAAGGAGACGTTCTTTTCGTGAATCGCTACTGTGGAAATTTAGAGAACCAGCAGTTGAGGCTGACTGCAGTACAATTTTACTGCCGCCAACGTACATTTCGCGGAAAGTCCACAAAGATAGGATAAGAGACATTGGGACTCGTACAGAGACATATTGGCAGTCATTTTTCCCTCGTCCTGTTTGGGAGTGGAACAGGGAGAGAAGATGCTAATTGTGGTACGAGGTACCCTCCGCCACGCAGCTTATGGTAGATTGCGGAGTATGTACGTAGATGTAGGTGTAGACATATGGAAAATAAAGGAATGGCAACTTCCGGTACAAAGACCTGCGCGCATCCACAAACGACAATGTTATGTGTGGTGTCACCGCCAGACACCACACTTGCTAGGTGGTAGATTAAATCGGCCGCGGTCCATTTAGTACATGTCGGACCCGCGTGTCGCCACTGTGTAATCGCAGACCTAGCGCCACCACAAGGCAGGTCTCGTGATACGAACAAGCACTCGCCCCAGTTGTACGGACGACCTAGCTAGCGACTAGATGTACGAAGCCTTTCTCTCTCATTAGCCGAGAGACTGAATAGCCTTCAGCTAAGTTAATGGCTACGAACTAGCAAGGCGCCATTAGCCTTACAGTGATTGTAATTAAAGTCTCCTGTGTATCGTCAAGAGCGATGTACCACAATGATTGATTAAAGATAAGTATTAATCCAGCTACGTACTTTTCTTCATAGCATTAATTACGTAGCCTGTTCCAGTACTTCACGCCCGTCTGCGTTAGACTAGCGTGCATTTTCAGCCATCTCTATCTACAAGGTGTTGGCCCAGCTGCCGACACATCACATGGCGACGAGTCTACAAAGGATCTTGTGTTTTACTTTGCCCTAATTTATTTGTGTCATGGCTTCGCCACATTCTCCAGATGTACTGTCCGAATTTTATCGCTTGCAGAATCAGCAGACGCAGGTGTTATTGGATGCCCTTGGACAGCTCGTCTAGGGTCAACGTGCCATTCAAACCGATGCAGCCGCCGCCGCTTCACCGGTACCGCAGCCACAACCTGCCGTTGCACCACCATTTCGAAGTTTTGATGAAACCCACGAGACTTGGCGGGAATGGTCCCGCCAGTTTGCCTTCCACCTCGCCGCCTACAGAATTCAAGGTAATGAGCGGCAACCGTTTTTGCTTTCTTGTGTCGGTGTGTCCACCTACCGTGTGATAGTGAAATTGTTTCCCCGACGCGACGTAGCAACTACGTCCTACGAGGAAATTTTGTCTGCTTTAGATGCCTATTTCAAAGAAACAGTTAATGTGGTTGCAAAACGGTATACGTTTTTTCGTGCAAAACGTACGGCCGGTCAGACTAATAGGGAGTGGGTAGCAACATTGCAAGGACTTACTAGGGACTGTGCCTTTGACTGTGACTGTGGTCTTTCTTATTCAGATACAATGGTACGTGATGCAATTGCACAGAACGTTTCTGATGTTCGCATACGGGAGCAAATTTTGAAACTAGTTAATCCCTCCCTACAACAAGTGATAGACATATTGGATAGACAAACACACTTGACTGTGCTCAGGAATCTTTTGAAACTTCGCCAGCAGTGTGTAACATTAACCGGCCCGCCGGGCGAGCTGCGCGGCCCGGTCAACTGCCATCGCACAAACAAACGCAGCTGCCGCCGCGCTTTAAACCAGGTGTGCCGCGCCAGCCCACAAATGCAGTGAAATCATGCCCGCGGTGTGCTACTAGACATTCACGTGAGCATTGCCCGTCACGCCAAGCTATTTGCTTTTTCAGTAATAGGAAAGGACATGTTCAAAGTGTTTGCCAGAAAAAGCTCCGATCAGACAATCACAATCATTCCAGGCCCTTTGCTTCGCGCCGGAATCGAACCAAGGACACTCAGGATCGTGGACCTTCGCCCATGGACATTCATGTAGTTAATTCCGATTCGTCCAGTGCCACTTTCTCTAACAGTGACTGTGTTCGTCCCACAAAAACTGTGCGTCGACGTCGCCGGAACTCACGTCAATTAGCAAGTGATTCTGAACCAGTGTCTGTTCAAATTGCACAAAACAGTCGCTCTTGTCGTCAGCAGGACAATAAACTTTTTGTGGACTTAGACTTTGAAGGCAAAGTGATACCATTCCAGCTCGATACCGGAGCTGCAGTTTCATTGCTCAATCACGACACGTACCAACAACTGGGCGCACCTCCGTTGCGTGCCGCAAATGTTCAGTTAAAAAGTTATTCCGGACAGACAATTCCTGTGTTAGGACAGTGCACTCTTCTTGCAACATATAAAGGACAAACAAAACTTGTGTCGTTTTACGTTCTTCGTTCTTCTACTGCAGTGAACTTGTTTGGTTTAGACTTATTTCAGTTGTTTCACTTGTCTATTGTAAATCAGGTCCTATCAGTGGATCAAACTGTGCCGACGGACAGTGTTTCTAGAGTATGTGAAGAATTTGCAGACATTATTGCACCAGGCGTAGGTCGCGCTAAAAACTATGAAGCACGTTTGGAACTGAAGGTCAACGCGCAACCGAAATTTTTCAGAGCGCACAATGTTCCTCACGCATTGCGTCATGTGGTCGCAAGAACATTCCACGATTTAGAATCACAAGGTGTGAGTGAATGTGCGCAAAGCCTCTTCTCTTTCAGCTCCGCTTCATCGTGTACGCCGTGCAGGTGTTCCGTTTCTCTGGACGACGGAATGCGAACGCGCTGTTCGCCAGTTGAAATCGGCGTTGCTTTCTAATACTTGCCTTACGCCATTCGATCCCCAGAAACCCCTTTTGTTGATGGTAGATGCATCGGATTTCGGGATCGGTGCTGTCCTTGCGCACAAAGTTGGCTCCCATGATCGCCCTATTGCCTTTGCGTCCAAATTGCTCTCGTCTGCGCAAAGAAATTACTCGCAGATAGAGAAAGAAGCTTTGGCTCTCGTGTTTGGTGTTACTAAGTTCCATGATTTCTTGTACGGTCGTCACTTCACCATCATCACAGACCACAAACCTTTGACATCGCTTTTTCATCCGACCAAGCCTGTACCTCCACGTACAGCGCAGAAATTCATTCGCTGGTCTATTTTTCTCTCGCAGTACCGCTACGATATCTTGTATCGGTCCACTGCTAAGCACGGCAACGCTGATGCGTTGTCCCGTTTGCCTGTTGCTGAGGATAAGGCATTCGATTCTTCCGAACTTGCTTGCATGTTCATTGATTCGGAAACCGATGAAGTGGTCGAATCGTTTCCGATCGATTTTCGTCGTGTAGCTACAGCCACAGCTGCTGACCCTGTCCTTGCTACTGTTTTACGTTTTGTTGCTACGCAATGGCCTTTGTCAAAGTCTCGGATCGAGGATCCGTTGGTTCGCCGATTTTTTGCTCACAAGGAGAGACTTTTTGTTCGACGTGGTGTTTTGTTGTTGCGTTCTGATAATGATCAGTCACGAGTCGTGGTCCCACGTTCGTTACAGTCCTCTGTTTTACGGCTTCTTCACCAAGGACATTGGGGTATAGTCCGAACGAAACCACTTGCTCGTCAGCACTGTACTTGGTTCGGAATCGATGCTGCGATTACGAATATGTGTTCTTCTTGCATGGCGTGTGCCGAACAACAATCCGCACCGCCGCGGAAAATCTTTGCATGGCCAAAAGCCACTTCCTCTTGGCAACGCTTGCACATTGATTTTGCTGGTCCATTCTGGAATGCTCGATGGTTGGTTCTGGTCGACGCCTTCAGTAATTTTCCTTTTGTTGTCCGGATGTCTTCCACGACGTCCTCCGCCACCGTCCAAGCGTTGTCTGCTATCTTTTGCATTGAAGGTCTTCCGCAGACTATTGTTTCCGACAATGGCCCACAGTTCATGTCCGCAGAATTTCAGTCATTCTGCCAGGCCAATGGTATTCAACATCTGACATCCGCGCCGTTTTCGCCTCAGTCCAACGGTGCCGCTGAACGATTGGTCCGGACTTTCAAGTCACAGATGTTGAAGTTGAAAGAGTCGCATTCTCGGGAGGACGCGTTGTTGCTCTTTTTGTCCTCATATCGCTCTCAGCCCCGAGATGGTCGCTCGCCGGCTGAGTTGCTCCATGGTCGTCCTCATCGCACCTTGATGTCTTTGCTGCATCCGCCGCATCAGGTTCCTGTGCAGCGGCAGACTTCTGCTTTTGCTCCAGGCGACGTTGTATTTTATCGCAACTATCGAGGTTCACGGCGTTGGCTCGCAGGGCGCATTCTTCGCTGCCTCGGCCGCGCGATGTATTTGGTTTTGGGGGCCTCTGGTGAGGTGCGTCGGCATCTCAATCAGCTGCGCCTCTGTCGTCGCACGGGTTCTGCCGCTCCCCGTCTGCTTTCAGCGACGGTGCCGTCCGGTCAGCGCCCTGGGGACCCATCTCCTGGCTCGCCTCATCCCCAGGTGTTACCGACGATGCCTTCCATTTTGCCCCATGGCGACGCGCCGCCGCAGCAGCCGCCGCCGCCGCCACCGCCGCCGCCGCCGCCGCAGCCGCCGGTCCTCCGGCCTGCGCCGCCCGCATTGGACGCTTCGCTGCAGCCGCCAAGCGCCTCCCAGGGTCACGCGCCGCCGATCGCTTCCCGTGACCAGCTGTCCTCCGCCATGGAACTCCCGCCCGCTCCGGACCACATGACGTCATCGCGTGTCGGCTACCCCGACGCAATGGAGGTCAACCCTTCGGACCCTCCTGTTTCTTTACGGGCGCATACACCGCATGTTGACGTGCACCCTGGACTAGGTTTTCAGGCGTTTCCTAGCTCCCCTCGGACCGAATGGCCGGGTGCGGGTGGCACAGCCTCGCCTGTTGTTAGGCTTCCCACCTCATCGCATACGTCAACATGGGGTCCTCCCCACGGCGGGCGGAAGCCTTATCTCACGACCGTTCGCCGATTTTCGGGGGAGGAATGTGGTGTCACCGCCAGACACCACACTTGCTAGGTGGTAGATTAAATCGGCCGCGGTCCATTTAGTACATGTCGGACCCGCGTGTCGCCACTGTGTAATCGCAGACCTAGCGCCACCACAAGGCAGGTCTCGTGATACGAACAAGCACTCGCCCCAGTTGTACGGACGACCTAGCTAGCGACTAGATGTACGAAGCCTTTCTCTCTCATTAGCCGAGAGACAGAATAGCCTTCAGCTAAGTTAATGGCTATGAACTAGCAAGGCGCCATTAGCCTTACAGTGATTGTAATTAAAGTCTCCTGTGTATCGTCAAGAGCGATGTACCACAATGATTGATTAAAGATAAGTATTAATCCAGCTACGTACTTTTCTTCATAGCATTAATTACGTAGCCTGTTCCAGTACTTCACGCCCGTCTGCGTTAGTCTAGCGTGCATTTTCAGCCATCTCTATCTACAAGGTGTTGGCCCAGCTGCCGACACATCATTATGCGTCGTGGAACAGCGACAGTGTGATGTACAGCGAATTGTTTCAAAAATGGCTCTGAGTACTATGGGACTTAACTGCTGTGGTCATCAGTCCCCTAGAACTTAGAACTACTTAAACCTAACTAACCTAAGGACATCACACACATCCATGCCCGATGCAGGATTCGACCCTGCGACCGTAGCAGTCGCCTGGTTCCGAACTGCGCGCCTAGAACCGCGAGACCACCGCGGCCGGCCGAATTGTTTCCCAGAGGTGTCACCATGACTGCTGATATTTGTTGTCAACAGCTGAGACGTCTTGCAGACGCAGTCCAAGAACAAGGGCCAGGAAGACCGCTTGAAGTAATGCTACTCCTCGATAACGTTCTCCCGCGTTCCTCTAGACTACTGAACAAAATCACTATACCGGAGTTGCGTTGAGAGGACATTCCGCACAGACCTTACATCTGATATTAAACCGAGAATATGTTGTTGATGACAAATGTCGCTGATATGTGTATCTGTTGTGTTTATCAAACTATGGGAAAACGCTACGCGTACGAAGCTATGCACCAGACCAGTATACATGAAGTTTCTTTCGGCTTTATGTGTTCTTAATTTTCGAGTGTATTTTCGGTGTCTTGCTGGACGTAGGTGTTACAAAAACTTAGTATACATTAACTGTAAAATCAAAGGTAGACATTATTATTCTGTCGTTTTGGTTTTCACCATGGAGTGGTATCACTTCAAGTTCTTGATGTAGCTCTCAGTGCCATCTATCGTGCGTAAGGCAGCTCTCCTCAGTATAGCTACCGCGACCCACATCATCCATTGGAAGCTACTCAGTGTATTAAAGCCTTGATCTTCCTCCCCCCTCCCCCGACCCCTCCCACCCCCACCCCCCATACACATACTTTCCTCATTTAAAAAACTGACAATTCCTTGATATATCAAAATGGCCTGTCGACCTACTAATGAGCAAATTGTGCCACTAATTTCTTCTGTCCCCATTTCGACTTGGCTACTCTCACTAGTTGTTCGATCTATCAATATAATTTTCAGCGTTGTACTCCAGGATCATATTTCAGAAACAATTGTCTTATGAATTTATCGTCTTATTATCCACATATCATTTTAGTCCACGGCTACAATCTTGACAGATACCTTTAGGAAAGTATTCCGAACACTTAAAATTGTTTTACATGATCACAGATTCCTCTCTTCAGGGAAGCTTTCTGCTGTTAGCAGTCTTCATTAAATGGACTTCGGCTATCGTCTGTTTCTTTGCTGGCTGTGTAGCAAAACCTAACTGCTACTTTTAGTGTTTCGTTTCCTAGTGGAATTCCCTCGGCGTCGACTGATTTAAATGGACTTTATTCAAATATCCTTATGTTAGAATTGCCGATGTTCATCAGATACTTTCTTTTCAAGATCTATCCACTCCGTTCAACTTCTCTTTCAAGTTCTTCACCTCTCTGACACCAGTACAGTGTCATCTTCCAATCGCTAAAAAATTTTTTTTCCTCCTTAAACTTTAATTCTCTTACCAAATTTCTCTCTGATACCGTTTACTGCTTGATGATAGTTCAGACGTAATGCCATGGAGGTAACGTACAACTGTGACTCACTAATTTATCATTTGTTGCTTCCCGTTCATGTTCTTCACAACTTAAAACTGCAGTCTCGTTTCTCTTCGAGCTGTAAATAATCTTTCGCTAGCTGTTCTTTATTCATGCTATTAGACGTTAATAGATTACCTTTTCCTCAATGCATTGTTATTACCAGTCTGCATTATATACCCTCCTTGACCTTCTTCAGTTGTTTTAATTCGATATAAATTTGTGACATACGAAAATTTGTGTCGGACTGCGACTCGTAGCCAGATTTCCCGCTTATCGCTATTCATGTACGCCTCCCGGACAGACTCAAACTAGGACTGTTGATATTCATAAAACTGTCGGGAATCCGATATATGGATATTTAAAAAGTCGTTATCGATCTTCGATACATCGAGAAAATAATGATACATCGATATTTAGACGAATACCTTATCGAAGTACCGTCCTGTAAAATTATTGGTTGCACATTTTAAATATCCAGCCGGTTTTGGACCTTGAAAATTTTTGGTAAACAGCAATCTTGTAAGATGTGTAAAATCAGTGAAACCTGTCTGCATGGCGATGGTTACTTTATTAAACCGACCGCTTTCAGCCATCGCAATCTAGACTGCTTTTTCGTTGATTTTATTTGAGTATTGATTTACTATTAGAAATTTTTTACATCAACAAGCTAGCAGCCTGCTTATTCCCCTTGGAGCAAGAAGTAAAAGGAAGACGATGCACGTTAACGCTTGGAGATAATCACTTTGCTAATAATGGTAGCTTCATGTAAGTGGCACAATGAAAGGTATCCGATAGGTCTATCGTTCGCTTTCGTCACCGATTTGTCCGGAACTTTTCATGTCGACTTCCCTGATCTTTCATTTCTGCAAACGCCAGTGACCCAGCAATTTTAGTGTCAAAATTTGGTGGTGAAGTAAAAAGTTGCTGTTCCTGTTGGTACCGCCAAGCGCCCATTACGTCAGCGTTTCCCCTCAAAAGTCTCCGCCCACCCCAAAAACCAATCTTCTAATTTAGATTTCTATTCATCATTTTCGGCAACTGTTTTTAAGAATGCCGATAAGAAATAGCACGCAAGCTGCGTTAAAAATGGTTTTTAACACAGGTGGTGTGTGGTTTCTTCACATCGGAAATCTTGTTATTCCATTCACACCATCATCCCCCAATTTATCGGACCTCCTCTTTCTGCGACCAATACTTGCTTCACGGAGTCAAAGAGAAAGACTAGACATGATGATAGCTCAAAAAGTAGTAACACTCCTTCACACAGTTAAAGTAAAGTTATGTTCTACTACAATTGCAAAAGAACAATTTCAGACATGAACCAAAAACTGTGGAAAAAATACATATAATATAAAATAAAATTATCAGCACTCGATATTGACATTTCTATATCGGTATGTTTATGTATTGGTGTAAATAGTGATGCCTATACATATATCGATATTTTTAGGTAAACTGTTGTTATTTTACAAAGAGCCCTAACCCAAACTACCATATGTGACAATGTCTAGATCCCTCTACCTCGTCCTCTACATTCATCACTCGATGCTTGCAGCTTTACTCTGCATTGCCGAACGAGAACGAGACTGTGTCGAATCGAGATCAGTAATATTATTGTCTTGTGCCCACCTTGGCAAGTAATATTTATTTGTGTATCGGACGAACAGTGAAGACGAATGACAGCTGTCCGAAATTAATTCACAATAAATTCGGGAGTGTGTAACGTTTCTATTGTCATTAATGTCTGCTCATCCGACATGCAAGTACGTATTAAATGCTGAGGCAGGCACAAGGCAATAATATCATGGATCTCGATTCCTCATAGTCTCGTTTTCACAGGTGCGGGAATACAGAGTAAAGCTGCGAGCACTAATGGGGAAATCTACGAAACTATGGTATAGGGATACATACAGTGTGACATATGGAACGTTGGGTCGCTTCGGGAGACGTGCATTGAAGCGCCTAGAACCGCACTTGCTGTCTTTTCACCCAGACATCGTCCGCCCCGGTAGCTGAGTGGTCAGCGTGACAGACTGTCAATCCTAAGGGCACGGGTTCGATTTCCGGCTGGGTCGGAAATTTTCTCCGCTCAGGGACTGGGTGTTGTGTTGTCCTAATCATCATCATTTCATCCCCATCGACGCGCAGGTCGCCGAAGTGGCGTCAAATTGAAAGACCTGCACCAGGCGAACGGTCTACCCAACGGGAGGCCCTAGCCACACAACATTTCCATATACCCAGACATCGCAGTAAATAATTATTTTCCTACCTATACAGGAAAGCTCACCAACAATTTTTAATGTCTTATTTCCAAATCTAGTTACCTCGTCATTACCTGGTTTGACTGCACTCTTGTTTCACCTCTGTAGGTGTTCATCATTTAATGTCCTATGAGGTCACTATCAATTGCACTGAACTATGCTCTAAAGTAATATTCAGCGCTGTGACAGAATTAAAACTTCGTCGTCAAACGTCAAAGTTATTTTCTTCTTCCTGAAACTTAATTCCCTTTTGAAATTTCTCTTTGATTCTTGAACTGCTTGTTCAAACTGAATAACATACTCTACATCTCACTCCCTTCTAAATTTATACTTCGCCATCTTGCCATTCGATTTTTAATGCTACGGTTAGGTTTCTATTCAAGTTGCAGAACACTTTTCACTCTCTTACTGTTTTCTAAATTTCAAAGTGTGTATTGCAATCAACATAGTCAAAAGCTCTTTCCAACTCTACTAACGCTATAAACATGTTTACCTTTCTTCAGTCTTTTTTTCTAAGACAGATCGTAGGGTCAGTAATGTCTCGTGTGTTCCTACATAGTTCCTGTAGCCAAACTTATCTTTCCTGTGGTCATCCTCTACCAGTTTTTCCAGTCTTCTGTGAAAGTTCGTGTCAATGACGCAACTTGCTAGTTTTATTCATTTTATGCCGCTTTTCTTTGTACCACTCCCTATTTTGCCGTCTTCTTTTTTTTATCTATTACGCTCGTACTCTCTTCGATACGTTTTTCCTGCGTTCCAACTTCTAGACTCGGTGAAAGACGGTCAACACTCTGAACTTAATCTATACCTTCATTATAGATGTTTACAACTTCAGCCTATGTTTCCTTTCACAGATAGTTAATAATCTTAAGTTATTTTTCTCCTCTCCTCACTATAATTCTGGTCTTACACCTACCAATCATTCATTTTTACATCCCTGGCGGTACCCCTATCTTAGATTCATACGTGTTGCGGAAGAATTAAGTTTATGATAGCGTTTCTCTCTTGTGTGTATACTTTGTACTTTGCAGCAGAAATTTCAGGTAGAATGGCCAGTAAATTTGACGTCTACGTACACAAAAAGACCATGAAGTTAATGAATATTTTCTGTCAACTCTCTAGTCAGAACTTATAATTTAGAAGGCAACGGTGAATTCCTGAGAACCAGTGTTCAAAGATATGTTGCGGTCCGCAAAGGTGCGTGATAAAAGCCTATAAATCTCGGCGTCGCTTTTGATTGATTATATAAGAATTTCTGAGGCATTATATCCAGCACCTGGTGGAGGAGATTAATGGCGTGCAGTGGTGTAGTGGGATACGGCCATTACTGTTTTAGCTCTTACCTGCGATAAAATCGTACCATGCAAATGAATGATTGTGATACCTTCATATGCATGCAAAAAGCAGCATGATGGAAAACAAGTGTTAGCTATTTCCTACCTATAAAACGGGGCTATTACTGAGGCATACGCAACAAGTAAGCTCCAGGACATGTTTAAGTCACGAATATAAAGTATCTTCAGTGTCTTTCACGAATGACGTTCATAAAATTTAAATAACAGCCATTATTGACTGTTTACAAATTTCCTTTTTTTTAGAATACGGGTTTCTATTATTCCGTAACGGTTATGTTTGAGCAATGCTGTCGTGACTCGAACGGCTCTGTTCTGTAATCAAACCTTACTCCAGAGGTGTAAAGACGTGAAGTGGGACGTCTATGCCTCATTTATTCACTATCAAAGGGCTTTCGAAATAGTAGAACATCGCAAGATGGTCGAGGTGCTAAAAAAGATAGATGACAAAGACTTCTGAATCACAATTATAACGGAAGCAGCATGCTACTGCAGGAGTAGAAAACGAGAAATCTGAGAAATAAAATGTGCCTTGGAGTGAGACAAGGCCTTATTTTCCGCCACATATGTAACTATTATTCAGAATATATTTTCAAAGAAGCCTTTGAAGGTACGGAAGAAGGAACCGTATTGGATGGAGCGATGCTGAACAATATCAGCTACGCCAGCGGTCATGTAATATGTGCTAAAAGCTTAAGCAGCCTTCAGTACCCTACCTCTAATCTTGTCTCTCTGACCAACGAAAGTGGCGAGCGTTACAGACTCGAAATCAAGTTAAGTAAAACAAAATTAGTGGCCATCAGCAATAAATCATGCCAAAGCGTATCCAAACAAGTATGGAAAACGTATGAGTAAATAAAAGCTGGTAACTGGAATGTAACATGAATACCCAATGAAATAACGAGCAATACATTAAAGTCCATAGTGAGAAAGCTAGCGTCACCTTTTTTAACATGCGTTCAAGTGCCTCTAGTTCTCATACAGATAACTGGGAGATAGCGTTAACATAAGACGGGATAACTAGTGATAAATTGAAGTCCATATTGAGAAAGCCAAGGACATTTTTCGTCTCAGGTATTCAAGAGCCTTTAGTTCTCAATCGAAACAAAAGTTTCCATACGTTTGTATGTGTTTTCCATCCTTCCTATGTAGGCAAGATGTACATTGCGAGACGACGGGCAAA
The DNA here is from genome assembly GCF_021461385.2 of Schistocerca piceifrons. Lineage (NCBI taxonomy): Eukaryota > Metazoa > Arthropoda > Insecta > Orthoptera > Acrididae > Schistocerca > Schistocerca piceifrons. Next base: position 288,728,845 of record NC_060144.1, on the reverse strand, counting down.
CGATCTTGGAATCTGATCTTTGGCTGTACTGTAGTATGCTAGGGTTGACATGGACAGATAAAATTACTAACAACGACATTCTCCCCAAAGTGAAGAAACAAAAGAAAGTACTAAACACCGTAAAATGCAGGTTTCTGGTCATGTAATGAGGAAGGGAAACAGGAAGAAACTGCGGCAGAACTTTCATGAAGGAAAGATACGTGGTAAAAGAGGACGAGGAGGTCGCAGAAACTTTTGGGTAGGAAACTTAAGGACATGGACTTCACACAAGAGCGAGGAAAATTTTCGATTAAGCGGAAGTGATATAGATTTTGTGGACACCAACAACGTTAACAGTAGTTGTTAAAAGAAGAAAAAGATTCACTGGTATGGGTCAAAATGGTTAGCGTAGAATGGATAGCAAGCAAGGGCAGACGTATACGGGTTATGGGTTTGCTGACGTGTTGTAATGCCGAATTACGTATTTTTTTATTCTAAGTTATATTGCTTAGTATTTTATTCTGCCTCATAAAGCAAGTCGCGAGTTTACAGAAACACATTCTTCCGAACTTCCGAGGCTTTCATAGTATTGTCGTACACACAGAGTTGTAACAGTACCGGAATAAACACTTTCATTCACATTAAAATTCTTGACATGATGAGAAGTATGGGGACTGGAAGGGAAAAAGGCTGCTAGGTTTCTAAGCAAAGTGTAATTGTGTATTGCTCAATGGGACAGTATACATTAGAGTAAATGGCAGATAAAGAGTACACTCATTAAACTTGTCACCAGAAAATAATACGTAATTTTTGTGCAGTCTGCAAAGTGCTGAACAGGTCACTGAGGAAACAGTGATTGGATGCAAGCTGAGTTTTTTTATTCGAATATTAAGAGTTTATGACACTGCCATCATCAGGTATCCTGGAACATCATGTTGCACAGAGATACGAAAGTTACATGTTGAGGTATAAACTGTCGTAACCAGACTGAGTCTGCTTTCCACACAATGATTCCAGAAGCTATACGTTTCCAAGGATAACTCCTTTATGTGACCTGTCACAGATTCGCTTATCGGCACGGTGACGTCGATCTGGCTACCATAAACAGACGAAAGGCTCATCGCTGTACACCGTAGCATCGCTCTCAAAGCGCAGTTTTCTCCAGCTGTATGCTATGCAAGTTTCTGTGGTCTGTAATATGATGTCAGCAGTAAATTTCGCATGGGAATTCGAGAGCTCACCCTAGAGGCTATTAATCTGTTCTCGAGATACCTGATGACACTAAGCCTGTAGTTCTTGCCAGGATTTCTATTGTTGTTGTCTGTTTATTCGTCACGGCCAGTCGAACAGCTCTATGATCTTCTCGTGATGTGGTATTTCGGATATTTATTCCACAGTCGTTGCTCTACAGCCTACGATGTGTATGAACTGTCGCTGTAGCTCTCCCATGACCAGACAGCCAATGATTCAACTTATCCCCAGAAGATGTCAGAAATCTGCTCGAACTTGTCTTCTAGGGCTGCTGTGTTTCGATCTCCACATGAAAATTTGCGGTAACTTTGGAGTTACCCAATAACCAATACGTTTTCACACCGCTTTTCTTTTGTACGAATTGATTTCACTTCACTGAAATTAAGCTCGCCTAAAGATGAATTTATGACAAGAATATCATACAGGCGTGATCATACCGCTGTAGCAGTTTATTTGCGTTTGATCCAGGCATCCATTGTATAATACTAAACATTACCGTCAACGTAGTTATTTCCAACAATGAATGGGTAGAAGATCTTGATCCAGGAGTCAAACGAACTGGAGATAAGTGCGCTCAGAACAATGTAGTTAAAATTACTTTTGCAACTAGTTTTAGAGTAATGGTTCTCAGCCTTTCTGAGACCATAACCCCTGGGTGCGATCAGATATTAAGTTGTACCACCTTTCCACACCATCATCAACATTACCATACAACTAAATGATAGAAGGAAAAATTATGTTATTCAAACACTTATATTTTTAAAATTATGAAAGATAAATGATATTCTGTTCTTTTTATCTATTTTGTTAAATCACAAACTAATAGCTCAGGCAGACAATTGGTAATGTTTATTTCTAACAACCTTTTCTTATAGAAAGAAGAAGCACCTTTCTGTGCATTGTAAGTTCTACATACAACTTATTCTCAGAGAATAAGCCTCCACACAGAGCAGACAATCGTTACAAAACATACTTCTTCAGCATAACTCATCTCCCTTGTTTCACACTCACCCTATATCATCATATTAAATCAACCAAGTTAGAATACGTGCACAGTACTTAAAGTTTATGAATCACTTGATTGTTGGACTCCTTACAGCTGAAATGACTCGAACTGGAAGACTTCAGGCTGCTAATGCTATGTGCCTGACCACTGCCACTAGGAATAATAATACTGCGCAGCTTTTCGGCAGTGTAATAGCCATATCATACTTACTGTTGTGCTGTGCTGTCAATTAGTTCGTTTGCCTGTTGTAAAGTGGTGAAAGAAGCATTTTGAAGGAACTACCTACAACTCTGAGAAGGTATTTTCATGAGCTGTTTAAAAGAATATGTATACATTTTACTGACTGATTCATGATGTAAAGTACAAAGTATATGTGTGCTAGGTGGACTTTGTGAGGAAAAGGAAGATGTTCATACATCCGTTTCACTAGTTGTAACCTTACCCACACTGTGTTAGGCTCAAAAGGGCTCTGAGCACTATGGGACTCAACTGCTGTGGTCATAAGTCCCCTAGAACTTAGAACTACTTAAACCTAACTAACCTAAGGACATCACACACATCCATGCCCGAGGCAGGATTCGAACCTGCGACCGTAGCGGTCGTGCGGTTCCAGACTGTAGCGCCTTTAACCGCTCGGCCACTCCGGCCGGCACTGTGTTAGGCATTAATGACTATACTTGGTAAAATGTAATTATTGGTACAGCATGTAGCCAGTATTACAGTATTACGAAATTGTGATAATAGGAATGGCCTTTTAAATATAATTTAACTTCCTGATGGAAACACAATCGAACCGTTTTGTTTTTGCCCCTCAAACAATTTCACTGTACCCCCCTCCCCCCCAACGGGTACTTACCTAGAGGTAGGGAATTAATGTTGCAGGGGTCCACCAAAGGACAATGATACCCCCATCCCTCTACAAACTTCTCGGTATTTTCGTACATCGTATATTACGTGGAGGTTTACTTCGCGGCCGATCACAGCCAGAGATGATACAGAACTGACTGCAGCGAGTTACCTCTGTACCCTCTGACAGTAATATCAAATTTTGTGATTTTCTCAGATTACTGCGACTAGAGACTATATGCTGGGTGGGAGGGATTGTATAACGCTATTTTAGTTAAGGTACAGTGTTAGATGTCATTAAAGGTCAAGTTGTAATTTATCAAAGTGCGTCCTATGTGAGACATGAATCTACTCGTTGTGTTGAAGGATGATAAAGTTGTGAACTGTGAACATTCTGGAAATACACACATCACAAAAGTTTTGCATCATCTTGGTACCGGAAGTTACGGAACCTCTACAGAAAATTGGAATAGAGATCTACATAAACATTATTTCCTCTCTTTTTGTTGCTCATGAAAACCACACACTGAATGTTGTATCATCATAAAGCGACACCTTAAGAGGTAGTGTCCCGATTGCTGTAGACACCGGTACCTCTGATACCCAGTAGCATTTCCTCTGTATTCGTCGTGGAATACTATCCACAAGTTCATCAACGCACTGTCGGTCCAGATTGTCCCACTCCTCAACGGTGATTCGGCGTACATCCCTCAGAGTGGTTGGTGGGACACGTCGTCTATAAACAGCCCTTTTCAATCTATCCCAGATATGTTCGATAAGGTCCATGTCTGGAGAACATTCTGGCTACTCTAGTCGAGCGAAGTCGTTATCCTGAAGGAAGTCATTCACCAGATGTCCACTTTGGAGGCCTGAATTGTCGTCCATGAATACGAGTGCCTCGCCAATATGATGCCGATACGGTTGCCTATCGGTCGGAGGATAACATTCATGTATCGTACAGCCGTTGCGGCTTCTTCCATGACCATCACCAGCGTACGTCGGCCTCACATAATGCCACCCCAAAGCAGCAGGCAATCTCCACCTGGTTGCACGCGGTCTGTGTTTAAGGCGCTCAACCTGAGCGGGTTGCCTCGAAACACGTCTCCGAAGGTTGTCTGGTTGAAGGCATTTGCGGCACTCTTCGGTGAAGAGAACGTGATACCAATCCCGAGCGGACCATTCGGCATGTTGTTGGGCCGATTTGTACTTCGTTGCATGGTGTCGTGGTTGCAAACATGGACCTCGACAAGGACGTCGAGAGTGAAGTTGCTCATCATGCAGCCTATTGCGGACAGTTCGAGTCGTAACACGAAGTCCTGCGGCTTGACGGAAAGCATTATTCAACATGGTGTCGTTGCTCTCAGGGTTCCTCCGAGCCATAATCAGTAGGTAGCGGTCACCCACTGCTGTAGTAGCCCTTGGGCAGCCTGAACGATGCATGTCATCGACAATTACTCTCTCTCTGTATCTCCTCAATATCCGAAAAACATCGCTTTGGTTCACTCCGAGACGCCTGGACATTTCCCTTGTTGAGAGCCCTTCCTGGCACAAAGTAACAATGAGGACCCGATCGAACCGCGGTATTGACCATCTAGGCATGGTTGAACTATAGACAACGCGAGCCGTTACCTCCTTCCTGGTGGAATTACTGGAACTGATCGGCTGTTGGACCCCCTTAATTTAATAGGGACTGCTCATGCAAGGTTGTTTACATATTTGGGCTGTTTAGTGATATATCTGAACAGACAAAGAGACTGCGTCTGTGATACAATGTCCACAGTCAACGTCTACCTTCAGGATTTCTGGGAACTGGGGTGATGCAAAACTTTTTTTCTTACGTTTGTATATAACTATCCAAAAAAATTAAGGTATGTTCAGTGAATTCCTCGATGATTATTGAATCCAATTTTATGTACCAGTAACTTTCTCTGCGTAAGATACAGAGAGGTTTGAAAGCTGATGAATCCTACAACACACTTCTTGGTTTGTACGTAATCTTATAAGAAACTAAACTGCGTGCTAGTGTACAATATAGGCAGAATTACCAATCACTCTACACGCTAACCTCGTCATAGCATTTTAGATGATTCTTAGATCATCCGCACCGTTTCGCGGCAGAGATACTCATTCACCGATAATTGATTTTCCCAGACCATTTCAAGCTTCTTTGCCAGATCTATTAAACAGTGCAGTATTTTCTGGACTACGAGAGCTAATGACATTCACATTTATTTCATCTTTAACATAAAGGTCCAGCACCAGGTGGACCATGAAGACATTGAAATTATTATCTGTTAGAGGAGATATCGAGTCCCAGTTAACAAACATGATTAATTAAATTTAATCTGCTTTGCAAGTGATAGACTACAAACTTAATTGCCAGGTAGTCCAGCAACTGTCAGAGATATTTCAATAATTTTTTAACTTGTCATCATTGAGTTACTTTGATACTGTTTAAATATTCGGGTTAGGTATAGTATACTGCACGAACAAAAGTAATGCCTAATAGTCTTGTCACCCTAGCTCACGGCGAGTGAAGCGACATTTGGCTCAGAAATAGTGTTCGCATACTGCTTGACTAGAGGCGATTTAATAGGGAAATTCCACCTTCTTAAGGTATTATGAAATCTCAGTGTGTGAGAATTTGATTCCTGTCCAGCCTCTTGCTGACTATACGCAGCGTTTGATATAGAAGTGACATCGGAAGCACTCAGAATAGCTGGCGGACCCTGGTAGGCAGGAGGCGCCGCCGACCGCAATGCCTCGCCTCGGGAGATGCAATTACGTCACCCAGCCGCACGACAAATGGCGTAATCGGATCCCCCACTTCCTCCACCCCGCCCCTTGGCAGCGCCTCCTATTCCTTTTCGCTGTCCACCGCACCCGGCTCAGCCCTTAATTCGAGAGGCTTAATCGGATTTTAAGAAATTAGAAGATTTGCTCTGTGTTGGAGGCATTCTCCACCTCCGCTTTCGGACATCGTCATCCCCGAGGGGATTTTCGCCTCCAGAGACAATACAAAAGACTTTACGAAGCTTCTTAGAAGTTATTTCGTCTCCGAAGCAGGAGCAAGTATTAATCGGGGGACCTAGAAGGAAATATTCCCAGCTACATTTAGCACCAAATACAGTCCAGTACATTTTCCCAGTAGATGCCTTTATTTCTGCGTTACTAAAATATATCGTCTATTTAAAATATTTCCTCTGTGTTAATAGCAACAGCTTATGTTTGAATTAAGATGAATATTTGTGCACTCACAGTTGAATATTCAGCGAATGTGTAGTTCAAGCTGTAGCATTAGGTACAACGTTAACATATTCCATCCAAAATGGGTTCATGGTGAAAAGCTCAATAAACAAAGTGAGTTCCTCCCTAAGGAAATTACGGTAAAACTGTGCACCGTCGCCTCTGACCTTCATAATTGTCTCGTATTGCCAATTTGCGAACAATTTGTGTACTCTCCTATGTTAAATATACACATAATTTAATTAATTTGTACCATACGCAAATATTTGAGTCCGAAATTTTACGTTAATTCTTAAATGGTTCAAATGGCTCTGAGCACTATGGGACTTAACAGCTATGGCCATCAGTCCCCTAGAACTTAGAACTACTTAAACCTAACTAACCTAAGGACACCACACAACACGCAGTCATCACGAGGCAGAGAAAATCCCTGACCCCGCCGGGAATCGAACCCGAGAACCCGGGCGCGGGAAGCGAGAACGCTACCGTACGACCACGAGCTGCGGACCCTGAATTCTTAAACACGGGCCAAACCGGTCACCACATGTAGCCTACTCAGTATCTGTATAAATTTGCCCTCCGTAGCTACGTATCTGTGTCTTTGGAATCAGGCTTAAAATTTTTTGGTGGGGACAATATGCTAATAATAATTTAGTCCACTCTGAGAATTTGGAGTTTCACACTTTACATCCATTTAGATTTTGGATGATCTAATGTTTATGGCAATCTATTGTAACTAAGAACAGATAAGTGAACAAGCACATACTACACTCAGTTGATGTCCTACGAGTGTTCGAGTGCATTAACGTAGCACTATCGCAATTAAACATGATTGTCAAAGAGTGGCAAGTACTTTATTGACAGAGTCACCGCATTGCTCACATGCTACACTGTCTTTCCAAACAGAATATCATATCAAAGGGAAATAAATTTGGTCAGTAAATAAGACTGTTCGTAACCTCATCATATTGTCACAGTTAGCATTATTGTGTTTCACACAGTCCATAATAATAATTATACATGGACAGTCCAGTTAATCATTTAAACAGTTAGTAAATAATGACATCTATATAAAACTCAGCAGTTTTTACTACTTGTAATTAGTACTAACTCTTCTGTGGTGACGGCCGAAGTGGCCGTGCGGTTCTAGGCGCTACAGCCTGGAGCCGAGCGACCGCTACGGTCGCAGGTTCGAATCCTGCCTCGGGCGTGGATGTGTGTGATGTCCTTAGGTTAGTTAGGTTTAATTAGTTATAAGTTCTAGGCGACTGATGACCTCAGAAGTTAAGTCGCATGGTGCTCAGAGCCATTTGAACCATTTCTTCTGTGGTAAATTTCGTTATATTGATGGACATAGACCTTGTATGTTTCATAAATTACGGCAAAATGAACTAAAATTGCTTCCAACATGTCTCATAATAATTAAAACTGAAGATTTCTACTACTGTTTAAAATATTTTCACAAATTTCAATTAAAGATGTACATTTCTGAGTAACTAAGTAGTGGAGTGACATTCTTTTTAATAAGGGCTTTCAGATACAGTTATAATTTCTCTTGAAATAAGATGGTAAGTTCGCTTGAATGTGTTACTTTATATCAATGACAATGATACAAACATAGCAATAGCAAAACATTCCCATAATGCACATTACTAAGGGCAAATTACATTATGAAAAGAAAAATAAAACGAAACTTTCATTAATCGTTTTTCACTTTTTCTCACAAAATATTTTTGAAGAGATACTGACGTGCAAGCGAGGTAATAAAATACCGCTAGGACATTCATTGGGGGAAGTGTCATCAGGATATAGACTTAAGATTTTGGTTTAAATTTAACTAAAAGATATTGTCATTTGTGGGATCCCGTAGAATAATTCAATAAGTACAATAAATATTTGTTTTAAAAATTTTAAAATACAAATTGAGTAGCTTACGGTATTTTCTACAGGTTGACATAAAGTAACCGCCCCCTCGCCTCCTAGTTATTGCTGTGGCTAAGTAAGAATGGCAGTTCCTTTGGTATTAAATGAATAAATGAATGCAGAAGTTGCTAAATACATTTTCGTCAACAGTGAAAGGTGGCTACACTGAGTCACAGCGCCAGAGATCGCGCCAGAGTGTTTTGTTTCGCCGCCTCCACTGGCAGTGATTATTGAGAAGTAGCGGACTGCAGTGCGTGTCGAGATGTGGCAGTAGTCAGTTCTTGTCGAGAGGTGGTAGTAGCGAGTCGGTGTGGAGATGTTGTAGTAGTGAGTGCTTGTTCCATGTTTTATGCAGTTGTTTGATGGGCTAGACAGCAGATGTTGTTCTAATGGAGATATTGTAATGATTAGAGTGCTTTTCATCAATATATATGAAGGTAACAAAACTCGCTTTATTTCTCATTATTTCAATGTCTTGCATAATGCGTCTTTACAGGTTCAGTCAACAAAGCATCTGGCTTGTGTTCTTGTATTAGAGTGTAATTCTGGTTTTCTTGCGCAATTATAGTATTTCTTTTTTTTTAATTACTTCAGTATAAATGATATTTAAAATTTCTTGTCTTATTGAAGAAGAACCGTGCCAGATGTGTACGTTGAGTTATACTTCCACACACAGAACAGTTATACTTGTGCTTTGGTTTCGTAGGTTTTATAGTTGCTGGGGACTTAATTAATTTATTGTATTAACGGAAATTTTCATTTTATTCTTTGTTGTTGTTCTATGCAGTCAGATTGCGTACAAATACTAGTCAGGGCCAACCGTTTACGACACTTCGTAATCGGACATACAGTTACGAAAAAAAATTAAAAATTATTTGCATTCATTAATGTAATTAAGCCCCCATGCACGTGGCGACCGCTGCTTCGGATCGTCCCTTGGAATTCTTTTGATAGTAAAAATAGCAGACAGTAGTATTGTTGTAATAATTTGTAGTTTAGTAATTGTAGTCTATATTGCATGAGTAGATTTGGTAATTGGCATTATTCTAATGGAATTTTTCAAAATTTAATTTTTGTTGTCTTGTCTACGGGTTTGACAATTTAGTGCAATTATTTCAATTTTTGGATTAATCGTGTTTGAGGGAAACATTTCGTGTAAATGGTATTGTTGGAGATAAAGAGTCATTGTGTGTAATTTTCGTATAGTGTCGAGTTTTGTATGTTTTGTAAATGATTACGCGATCGATGAAAAAGACAAAAATGATGAATAGTCAGAATAACGAAATTGTTGACATGGCGAACGCGCCAACACAGGAGAACAGGATGATGAATAATGAAGTGGAAAACAATTTAATAAGTCGGGAAAATAGGCCGGCACCATTTCAAAATTTTTCTCAATCAGAAAATTCACAGAATACGAGATTAACGATAGAAGATTCTGAAATAGTATCGAACACAGATAGCTTGACAGCTATGACGAAGGAAACTGGTTTTGCGGGAAATGTTAGGGGCGAAAAGAATTTCGAACTGGCTAATATGGAGCAGTTGATGGGTGCAATATTAAATCTGGGATCACAGTTGGAATCTAAAATTAAAACAGAGATGGGAACTTTACGATCTGAATTGAAAACTGATATGGGAACAATGGAAACACGGTTAGACCCATGAATAGGGACTGTTTCAAAAATATGAAAGATGAGTTAAAGAAAGAAATCAGAGAAGAAGTACAACCGATTTTGAATTCTCACAATAATAGATTAATTGCAGTAGAGATTAGACAAAGGGAACAGGATAGAGAACCGGAAGAAAGAGATCGCGTGATATTACAAACATTTTCAGAGTTAAATTTACAACGTGCACATGATAAGGAAGAAATATTTGAGAGAATCGAGGAATCCGTACCAAATGACAAAATAAATAATCTAGCCCAACAATATGAACAGTTAACTACCAAATGTGTCAATACTGAAACCCGAGTCGCGACACTTACGGAAGACGTAAATAAACAGAGAGAACAGATAGGTGACTTATCGGAAAGAGTTGAGGAGATCTCAGATAAATTGACAAGTCATAGTTTAAATGGGGACAGAGATTCAGATGATACAACTCCATTACCATTTGCAGAAACCGAAGAGTACCAGAACATAAATAAGCATGTTGAAAATCAGGGAAAATTTAATGAACGCGTTAAAAGGGAAGTTGAGGCATTACGAAAGCAAGTCAAACAAATCGAAGGCGAAATTGTAGGAAAAGACAGCAAAAGAAATTTGGAATCACAGATAGCAGAGGAGTTTGAACAAAATAATTTGTTTCATTTACGGGATGCAACAAGAGAGCACCGGGCCCGCGAACTTGACAATAATCGCCATTCGGACTGGGACAGACGCGGTAGGTCATTGTCGCCACGAGGCGAAAACTTTGACTATAAACACTTCTTAACTGTTTGGAAATATAAGATCTTTCGCAATTCTAAGAACGACATACATCCATGTTCACGGTTAGATCAATTTATGTACGCACTTCCACCAAATTGGCCACTAAGTCACAAACTGGAATTTATGTGTGGATATTTAGAAAACGAACCGGCGACGCGGATGCGCGCACTTATTAGAGATTGTAATAATCTAAATGATTTTTATCATGCATTTCTATCGGCATATTGGTCCGAAAACACGCAAGACAGAGTCAAACATAGTCTTATTATGCACCGTAATTTCAAACAGTCTGAGTTCCGCACGCCAGCAGAATACTTTGAAGACATGATTCGAAAGAATCAGTTCCTTTCCAAGCCTTATAGCCCGACTGAATTAATTCGCATTTGTTTAACTAAGCTGCCACAATCCATAAGACAAATTGCTTTAGCCGGAAGATGTAAAGACGACATTGAGACTTTTAAGACTTTGCTACAAGAACTTGAGTATGACAACGACGACGGGACTTCTTGTAATTTTTTTCAGTAACAGTAATTGCAATAGATTTTCAGAGAAAAGGGATAGTGATCGGAACGGGCGTTATATGGGTAACTTTGAGAATGACAGACGTAACAGACAGGACAATAGATACCAGCCTTATGACAATAACAGACGTTCTAACAGAAATTACACAGACAATAACGGTAATTCCTACCGGAATGATCACTCATACGGAAACAGTAATCGGTATCATCAAGACAGAAATTATTCATACAATAATAGAAATTCTTACTACAGAAATAACCAGGGTAGTAGATCTAACAGTAATTTCAGAAGTGAAAGTCGAAATTACACAAGAAGTAGTCATGCAGACAGACAGGAAAATAGGAATTTTAATGACAGACACAGTCAAGAATTTACATGTAACCGACAGGAGGGACCTAATTGGCATCCTCCGCGTGACAGAAATTCAGAGAGACAAGTGCAAATTGTAGAAATTGATCCGCGAAATGACGCAAACAATCGACAATGACTTGTAGCTTCGGCTTCTGGCAGTAATATAGACGGTTCAGAAAGGAATGACACTACGACTTTACACTACGTACGCCTGGAAGACATGAGAGACATTTTGCTAGACGAAAAGGAAAATAATGTATACGCATTTTTACATCCTGTTATTGAAGTGTGTGTGGGTAAGAATAAGTTCACTGCAGTTTTGGATTCTGGGAGCCCATTGAATGTCATTAGTGAATCAGTTTTTCGTATATGTGTAAGAACTATGGCTTGTCCTGTGTTACCTGTTTCTAAAACTACAATTCGAGGAGCGATTTCTGGAAAAAGTGTGGAAGTCAAACAACAGACCTACTTAAATTTCATTTGTCAAGGATACGAATTTTCTGCTAATTTTATTATTGTTCCATTACTCAGTACACAAATTATATTAGATATGGAGTTTCTTAACACACATAAGGCAATTTTGAACTTTAAATAAGGAAGTGTGAATTTGACTGTTGCCGGAATGCCGAAATGTTTGAAATTTTTCGAGTGTTTAACAAGATCTGAATCAGATACAAAATGTTTAAGGTTTCTTACTTCTGATGTTTTCGTTGAGCATTATGACGACAGTGTGTTTATTCATGACAATGACAATAGATACAGAGACGCGATGCATGATATAATTAATAGCGAAGAATTAATTAATGAAAAAGTTAAGAAAGCTGAAGTGTCAGATGTCGTTGCAAGAGAAGAGCTGCACCACATTTTGACTTCACATGCTACAGTATTTAGTCATCACACAGGAACTATACAAGGCCTACAATATTAATTTAAAGTAAAAGAACACACACCATTTCGAGGAAAAACGTACGCTATTCCTTTGGCTTACAGAGACAAGGTTAAGAATGAACTTCAATACATGTTAGATCAGGGCTTTATTGAGCCAGCAGTCAATCCTTATACCAGCCCATTACACGTCGTTCTTAAAGAGGATGGGTCAATTCGTTTGGTTCTGGATTCCTGACAGATAAATAATATTATTAATCCTGAAACTGACCGTCCACAAAATTTAGATGAACTTCTTCAACATTTCCATGGAATTAAAGTTTTATCCACGATTGATATGCGCGCAAGTTTTTGGCAAATAGAACTCCACCCTGATTGTAGAAAATACACTGCCATTTTAGCCTTTGGTAACTGTTACCAGTTTCGGAAATTACCATTTGGACTTACTGTATCTTCAGCAGCATTAATTCGTAGTTTAAACGAAATCTTACCTGTTTATCTTCGTGACAATATTACTTCATATGTTGACGATATTCTTATTGCTAAACATTCTTGGAGTGAGCACAACAAAATTTTGGATTCATTATTACATATTTTTGCAAGAGTTAGCATTACACTGAACTTAGAGAAATCTGAATTTGGTCGTTCTCAGGTGAAATTTCTTGGTCACATTATTTCTACAGAAGGTATTCTTCCTGATCCAGAGAAGCTAGACGCAATTCGTAATTATGCTGTTCCTACCACAAAACGTGATGTTCGTAGTTTCCTTGGTGTCTGTAATTTTCTTAGACGCTTTGTTAGACTGGACGATTTGGCCACACCTCGTTTATGTGAACTATCTGGAAAGAATTCTATTTGGTGTTGGGATGAGGAAGCTCAGTCAGCATTTGAACAACTTCGTGATGCTTTAGTTGCTGCTCCACTTCTTTCACATCTGGATTTATCTAAAGATTTTTGTTTGGCGACGGACTCATCATACAAAGGCCTAGGTGCACATTTATTTCAAGAGATAGAAGATAACGGCGTTGTAGTGCAGAAAACTATTGTCGATCTGTTATTGCCAAATGCAAATTATGTCAAAAGGCTAAGACGCTAACTATTTCTCACAGAGCACCGTTGTTTGCTATCATTCCAGCGAAATTAAAGGACATGGTTGCAGTCGATTTGTTCGGTCCAGTGGTTCGTTCTACTAATGGATTTGCGTACATTTTCGTAGCAGTGGAATTGACATCAAAATATGTGTGTTTTACACCTTTACGCAAAGCAACAGCTCGTTCAGTATCTAATGTTTTCATCAAACATTTTCTTAAAGAAGTGGGTCATGTTGGTAAGGTTACATCAGATAATGGATCACAGTTTCGCTCTAAAATTTGGCTTCATACTCTACGGCGTCGTAAAATTAAACAAATTTTCATTTCACTTTTTCACCCTCAATCTAACGCTTCAGAGAGATGGATGAAGGAAATCAATAAATTGTGTCGACTTTATAGTCATCAGAATCACAGAACGTGGGATCAGTACCTTCATATTTTTCAAAACATCCTGAATGAACTTCCTAATGACTCAACTTCTATACCGCCTATACTGATATTAAAAAACAAAGCACCGACAAATCACATTTCTGAAATCGTTCCTTTTCCGCCTACACGGAAACTGCGGGATTCTGAAGTTGTCAACCTGGCTGTATAAAATATTGCCTCTGCGGCACTGACAGCCGTAAACAAATACACAGTCTAATTTCTCCGATGAAATTCAGTATAAAGCTATAGTGACTTGGTAAATTATGTTATTAACGTTCAGTATTTTTCAGGATATGGTTGTATAAAATATTTAAGAACTTCAGGTAAATTCTCTGCGTGTCCAACGTTAAGATGACTTGCTATGGAGAAAATTTCAGGAAGAATGTAATTTCGAAAAAAAAAGTAATAAACTAAAAAGGTAACTATTAATTGAGTTTATTTTTCAGGTAACATAATTCCACTTAGGTAAGTACTTTAGACGTACTTTGCTGCTAGCGATTACGTGATTCATACTTTGTGCTAAATTTCATGTTCTATGAATTTACTTGTGAAGCGACGTGCTTGCGTACATTTACTGATTTTGACAATGATTGATTAATGAACAGTGTTGTTATTTGTATATATTATGCTTTTTCACTGATGTCATATTTTTTAATTATGTGCCTGCTGTGCTTATTTATTTAAATTATAATTGTCACCTGATTAATTGTGCTGATTATGGTTATGTATGTAGGATATACTTTGTAATTTATCTGCTTGCGCCTTCATGTTTACTTATTAAGATTACATATGAACATTTATTTGCTTATGCTGATATGATGCTAATGACCTGTTTATTATGTAAGATAGATGTTTGCTGCTGTGCATATGGATTGCATATTTACACATTTCTGTTTTGTTGTCATAACTACTCTTCAATTTAGAATATAGAAATGCTGATAAACTGTGTACAAACATGGAGCTTAGGTCACACTATGGTATTAATTATTGTTCGCATGGCAGAGCCTCGTTGTAGGAATTGTGCTGTATCTACATGTTGACATTCTGTTCTCTACTGGTATATTTACTCGCTGTTGCATGTTTTGCTTACGTTCAGTGCCTTGTATTTTTAAGATAAGAAAATGAACTGCTATAATTCGACGAACGACATTAGTACAAGAAACTTCATAGAAGTCACATGAGCTGGAGGTTTTATGGAAGCTGTATAAATTTATGTTAATAGGAAGGAAGCTAACGACATGACATACCAACACTAGGTTAAGACCATTGGCAGTTATTACACTGCATTCTTCATGAGCAACTGAAATAGTAAGTGACACTTGACACAAGAAATACTCCACGTTTGCTTCTGCCATGATTCTTGAAGTGGTGTACACACTGTGAAATATTAAGATCATTAAAACTCCGTAATCGTACTTAATTACTGAGAGTTATTCGAACTAAAGTCTGTTAGAGGTCATGTATGCATTTCTCTTATTTAATGATGGACAAGGTAACCAAAATGTATTTTATGATTCATAATGAGTAGAAGATTTGGGTCAGATGGATTACACAGAGGTTGTGTGTGGACACTGTGTCTTCGGATTGCATGGGATGATGAATTGGAGTTTGCACTAGGATTTTATCTGTACTTGTTCGAGGAAACTGACTAGAAGAAAGAGTGTTATGGAAGTGAAATGATATTAGCGATAAGGTTTATATGTGTCGACGTATTGAAGAGGTATTATTGAGGTATTGAGATTGTGTGAAGCTGATGATTATTGGAGTTTTAGTGGACAAGAGGTAAGGTAAATGATATTGATGATAAGATTTATATGTATCGACGTAAGAGGTATTATTGAAGTATTACGATTATGTGATGCTTATGATTATTGGAGTTTTGGTGGATAAGAGGTAAAGTAAGTGAGGAGCATAGTTATTCTTGTTGGCTTATATGGAACAAGGAGGATGAAGATGGGAGACTAGAACACTAAAGTGGAAGGAAGATTGTCTACACACACACTTTGTTAAATCACTAAGCAGTATATACATTGTTTGGAGGGAGGAAGTATTTGCATATCTTGTCACACTGACAGTTGTTCAGCAACCGTACATTTTGATCTGGCTTGGCAAACATTGGTCTTGACATGATGACTATGATACTGACTAACTATTATTGACTCTTATACATTGCTGCCACTACTACTTGATACACATGTCGAACATCAAACCTTTGACAGAATTGCATTTACACAGTTAACACTATTCAATTACACAGTAGCACTAATGTGGAAGAAAGATGAGTGAGTGTGTTTTGTGTGTTTTCCTTTCCCTATCCCAAATTGGTACAGACCTATCTCCAAAATATTATTTTACTTGTTTGTTGTGGCTTGCACTGACACCCATAAATATTATAGGTTTACTGATATTTGTGTATTTGTAATAGCTAATATGACAATTATCTGACATTATTTGTGTGTTTATTATAATTTGTATGTTTAGTGTAAGAGCATTGATAATAATGTTGTAAAAGCAATTGTGTGTGCATTCAAACTATTGTTCATGCCTGAACTGTCTGATTAGTGATGGTGAATATTATGGACTATTACCTGCACTTCTTCAACATCATGGGTGCCACTTAGAAATGTTTAATTTCTGCTGATGAACTGTGTGATTAGTGATAGTGAATATTATGGACTGGTGTCTGCACCTGTTCAACATTACTGGGTGCCACTGATGGAACTGCTTCTACTGAAATGAAGTCACTTGTTGGTGTCTGCACCTACTCACATTGCTGGGCGTCACTAATGGAACTGCTTCTACTGACATATTGTCACTTGTTGGTGTGCACCTGTTCAACATTGCTGGGTGCCACTGTTGGAACTGCTCAACCAGTGATGAGATGTCACTTGTTGCTGTCTGCAACTGTTCACCATTACTGGGTGCCACAGATAGAACTGCTTCTACTGAAATGTCACTTGTTGGTGTCTGCACCTGTTCAACATTACTGGGTGCCACTGATGGACTGCTTCTACTGACATAGTGTCACTTGTTGGTGTCTGCACCTGTTCAACATTGCTGGGTGCCACTGATGGAACTTCTTCTACTGAAATGAAGTCACTTGTTGGTGTCTGCACCTACTCAACATTGCTGGGTGTCACTAATGGAACTGCTTCTACTGACATAATGTCACTTGTTGGTGTGCACCTGTTCAACATTGCTGGGTGCCACTGTTGGAACTTCTCAACCAGTGTTGAGATGTCACTTGTTGCTGTCTGCTACTGTTCAACATTACTGGGTGCCACAGATGGAACTGCTTCTACTGAAATGTCACTTGTTGGTGTCTGCACCTGTTCAACAATGCTGGGTGCAACTGATGGAACTGCTTCTATTGAAATGTTGTCACTTGTTGGTGTCTGCACCAGTTCAACATTACTGGGTGCCACTCGTGGACTGTTACTACTGAAATAATGTGACTTGTTGCTGTGTGTATCTGTTCAACATTGCTGGGTGTCACTAATGGAACTATTTCTACTGACATGATGTCACTTGTTGGTGTCTGCACCTGTTCAACATTGCTGGGTGCCACTGATGGACTGCTTCTACTGACATAATGTCACTTGTTGGTGTCTGTACCTGTTCAACATTACTGGGTGCCACTGATGGAACTGCTTCCACTAAAATGATATCACTTGTTGGTATTTGCACCTGTTGGCCATTCCTGGGTGCTATTACTGGAACTATCAACTACTTCTTTTTTTTAATCATTGAAAGCATTTTATGTGAACATTTGTATAAACTGATTTTTTTGTGTATTGTGTAAACTATTATGTAAAGTCACATGTATGAAAGAATTTGTATTGCTTACTGTATTTTATATATTAGGTTATTGAAAGGTTAGTGCAAAGCCAAAATTTTATCTAGTTATGTGATATTTATGTATTAATTTTATCTTTTATTTTTTGTCTGTATTTCTTTGGACGAATTTGTGGTATTTTCACCACCAATGCTGGCAAAAATACCATCAAATGCTAGCCTGTGGAGGAGGGGCATATGAAAGGTGGCTACACTGAGCCACAGCGCCAGAGATCGCGCCAGAGAGTTTTGTTTCGCCGCCTCCCCTGGCAGTGATTATTGAGAAGTAGCGGACTGCAGTGCGTGTCGAGATGTGGCAGTAGTCAGTTCTTGTCGAGAGGTGGTAGTAGCGAGTCGGTGTGGAGATGTTGTAGTAGTGAGTGCTTGTTCCATGTTTTATGCAGTTGTTTGATGGGCTAGACAGCAGATGTTGTTCTAATGGAGATATTGTAATGATTAGAGTGCTTTTCATCAATATATATGAAGGTAACAAAACTCGCTTTATTTCTCATTATTTCAATGTCTTGAATAATGCGTCTGTACAGGTTCAGTCAACAAAGCATCTGGCTTGTGTTCTTGTATTAGAGTTTAATTCTGGTTTTCCTGCGCAATTATAGTATTTATATTTTTTTAATTACTTCAGTATAAGTGATATTTAAAATTTCTTGTCTTATTGAAGAAGAACCGTGCCAGATGTGTACGTTGAGTTATACTTCCACACACAGAACAGTTATACCTGTGCTTTGGTTTCGTAGGTTTTATAGTTGCTGGAGACTTAATTAATTAATTAATTGTATTAACGGAAATTTTCATTTTATTCTTTGTTGTTGTTCTATGCAGTCAGATTGCGTACAAATACTAGTCAGGGCCAACCGTTTACGACACTTCGTAATCGGACATACAGTTACGAAAAAAAATTAAAAATTATTTGCATTATATATAATTAAGCCCCCATGCAACAGCTGTGGGGATACTTCCTTACATATATATGCCTTACCAAGCTCCTTAACAGCCACCTTCAGTTCTACTTCATTCCCTCACAGTATTTTCCATAAATTATCATAGTGGAGTACATCAAGTACATCCTCTCGGTGTTAGACCCAAATCCTTACCACAGGTCCTTCTAGTGCTAGTAAAATAGTTTTTGCCTTGGAAAAAAGGTATTATTTGTATGACAGGTTCATGATAGTTTGTCGTCCTGGGTTACCCCAAGATACTTCCCTACCTTCTGTAAGGTCAAGGAGATTGAAATTCCGCTATGTATGATGAATTTGCTTCCACATTGTCGGTAATGAAACAGTTTTCTTGCGACAGAGTCTCAGATCTCAGACGAGGCGAATGCACCCAACTACTGCAAAGAAAACGCTGCATGAAATGACAGTAATTGGTTGGTAAAAGTTAACTGAATATTAAACACTACATCGTAAGACACAGTTACCGGTACTTCCAGGCGGCTTCACGGTCACGGCCACTCTCCTTCAGTTCAGCCCTCATCCTGCCATCGCATTGTGTCGAAGACCAAGTAGAAACTACTCGCAGCGACAGTGACCAGCCCCTGCTGCACACTTGTGATGGAATCTTGCATCAATACAGTACATTCCGCCCACTTTATTTACATAAATTACTCAAATACAGATAATCATACGTAGTATGAGTTAGTTCACCCAAACAAAGAAATAAATGATAGAATAAATTATGTCGACTCTGTACAAAAGAAACATAAGTTCGATGGTCAATGAACAGTTATACACACAAGAGTCTCTGTTTCCTGTGAAACAAAACATATCTTCGACAGTGGTCGTTTGCAGGTTCCTGTTGCTGTGCGGACTGAAACAACTCGCACAAACCATCAGGATCAGGGTGTGTGCAAACAATGACCCCAGGCCACCTCACGAGGGTTGGATTCTTTCTTCAGGAAAATCAATGTACCTGTCTGTAAACTGTCTTTCACTGATGACTACTGATACAGCTGTGATAAGTAGCCTTGTGACCATCCTATCCACACATACTACAATCACTGCTCGATGACCTGATTTCGACAACCTGAAAGATGACTCTGAAAGAAACCTGGCACAGTGACTGTTGTGAAGGATTCACCTGTAAGAAAATGGCTTGGAGTATGGTATGAGAATTAATCTGTTTTATCAGAAAGTTGCATGATAGGTTGGGAAACGAAATACGCTTGAATCTCATTTAGAAGTGTGTATAATGGTTCAAACGTCAAAAGTTGGTTTTCCACGACTCTCTTTAAATGTGCCTTGGCGGAGTTTGTACCTGTTTCTCATAGTCCACCAAACTTCCCTGAGTGAAGCGGGATAAAATACCAATGCATACCAATCTGCGATGCATAGTTCTGTTGCCTGGAATGGAGGGCTGAACGGTTAATGCAGATCAAGCAGCTCAATCCTTACTCCCATGTACCTCTTTCCATTATCTGTGTAAATGTGTGTGGAAATGCCTCGTCGTTAAATAAATCTTCAGAGCAGCAATGTAAGCTTGAGAAGACAGACCAGTGACAAGCTCGATGTGTACTGGCTTTGTAGCCACGCAAACAGACAACACAATGAAGACCATTGCCCTAGTTATCTTCTCTTCCTTCCGTTACTTACATGTAGTGGCTCTCCACAGCCCACCCCTAAATTTGGGAACGGTCTGCTTTGTTCTACTAGAACTGAAGGAATCTATCGCATGAGCTAGGTTGCAGTGGTTGTCTTCTACCTGTAACAAGATAGGCGCTAGTGGATTATTTTTCTCATTACAGATCTTCCGTTGGGAATCCAGTGCCGTTGTCTGAGCCTTGCTAACAGGAGCTGAGATCCTGCTTGCAACATACGAAGATACCCAAACATGGCTATCAATTTAGTTACATGACACTTAGGCAGAAGAAACATGAGGTGCTTCTGAGTGGAAGAAACCTTTGACTGTTCCAGTCTGCCACTCACTCTTAATGACTGTTCCTCGTCCAGTGAGCTCAATTTGCTTTTCTTGGGACTCTTCGGTCATGTTGCAGTTCTCCAATCGCATTATAATAGCGCTGCTGTTGCACCATCAGATGTAGCTAGCAAGGAATTGTCCTCCATAGCTTACTGTCTCCAAGGTACTGCGGAGCGATTCCTCTTGAAATGTTGTCAGCAGCGCGATGTCTCGACGATACGTGATTCCAGTCTTCTACTGCGGAGAGATGGTGCACTCCAGACACACGATTTCCAACAAACGGTTTCCACGACATTTGCCTCTTTGCGCCAGCCATGCTAAGACAACAGCATAATCCACGCAGAGGTACGTTTTGGTGACATTTAAGGGCAGCCCTGATTTAATCATTTCCATTAATGTAGCCAGTGCTAGGGCCGCACACAGTTCAAGTCTTGGCAGTGAAATTTGAAATTTCCTGGCAGATTAAAGCTGTGTGTCGGGGGACCTTTGCCTTTAGCGGACAAGTGCTCTACCATCTGCAGACAGTTTGAATCTGCCAGGAAGTGTCATATCAGTGCACACTCCGCTGCAGAGTGAAAATCTCATTCTGGAAGTCTTGGCAGTGATTGGCGCGACAGTACATTTTGAACTTAAGAGCTTGAACGAGACATTGCTTTCTTCAGACACTTCTAACATCAGCACAGGCTCAGTACGCTCGCCCGAAGGCATCAGAGAATCTTTGCGGCTCCAGCCACTTATTCTCCATTGTCAGCCGGCCTGGGTGGCAGAGCGGTTCTAGGCGCTTCAGTCTAGAACCGCACGACCGCTACAGTCGCAGGTTCGAATCCTGCCTTGGGCATGGATGTGCGTGATGTCCTTAGGTTTAAGTAGTTCTAAGTTCTAGGGGACTGATGACCTCAGTTGTTAAGTCCCATTGTGCTCAGAGCCATTTGAACCATTTCTTGCTGATCGTTGCACAGACTCAATGGTATTTGCGCCTCACTGTGTAAGGAAAGTTACTTTCCAGCAATCTCCAATCGTTGGCAAACCATTTACCAGGGGGAAACCCTTCACTGTTATGCAATCTAATCATCTGTTCCTGAAGACAACGTGCGTCCTGTACGGTGTCTGCTCCACTAAGAACGTCGTCTACACTAAAATCTCTTTGCTATATGTTCACAGCACTCGAATATGTTACTATTTCATCTTGTAACAAGCAACTTGCTGCTAAAAAGAATGCAGCTGCTGTACCATCGGTGACCGTTAACAAACGGTAAGCCTTGATTGGTTCTTTGGGAGTCTCGGGCTATAGAATTCTTTGCAGGTCTTGATCTGTCTTTCAGATCTCAATCTGTCTATACATTTGGTAATTTCTGCAGTGAAGGCACGTCTGTGTGTGCAAAGCCGCAGCACAATAGAATATAAATCGTCTTGTACTGTTGGTCCAACCATTAAGCTGTCACTGAGATAAGAGTTCAATAATGACCTCGTTGAGGCATTAAACACTACTCGAAGTTTAGTAGCACCGCTCGATTCCTTAAGCTCTGCGTGATGCCCGCATGTAACATTTACAGTTCTCCTTATCTGTGATTACCAATGCCATATGACTGAAATTTGAATATTCCCTCATAAAACTGACATACGGTGCCTTTATTTCTCGCTGTCTTGGTAACCTTCTCTCTAAGCGTTTGAAGCAGCATGTAATATTATTTATGGAACCTCCCAGCCCTGGGCGATTAATTTTCACTGGTAGTATCACCACAAACCTATCATTTGCTTTTCTCTGAACAGTTTTTGAAAAATACTCCTCACTATTTGCTCTTCTTTTGTGCACATTCCAGGTGACTTAATTTCTTCTTTCTGCCAGACCCGCTCGACATGATTGTTAACGTTGTTGCTGCGTGCAAAGTATGACAGTATCATTCGCCCACTGGACTTAATTGAAACAGGAAGTATCTTTCCTGACACAGTGGAACCGAACGATGTCTCCTGTAGAGTTGGATGGTTATCTACCTTTAGCCGAGAAAGTCTCAGTGCGTCAACAAATATCGATTCTCAAAGCAGAATATCAGTCTCACCAGTTTTATTGAATAATGGATCTGTTGACCTTACATGCTTACGTGATTTCAAGGGATGCTGTTGGGAGTGGCCCTGTTATGTGTGGTAGTAATGAGCAGACAGGTGGTGTGCAACAGTCACCAAATATGAGACGATTCTATGGTTTGAATGTTGCTGACACCATTTACTGGAATCGGATGCCGGCTGATCTACAGTCCCAACCGATCAGCTAAACTCATAGACATGTACTCTATTTGTGAGGCACTGTCAAGAAGTGCTCTACATTGGTGCACCTTCCATTCCTATCGGCTTTGTTATAATGGTAGTTGATAACAGTACTTCAGCATGCCTGTGTTTGCTTTCAATATGCAGTATGTTTGCTGATGTCGTGTATTCGCTTCTTGCTTTCTATCTACATTGTAACTGTCTTGTTTCTTGTGCAATAGCGTATTGTGGTGCTTGCTAAGAATGCGGCAGATACCATCACTACACTTAGTTGTGCATTGAATTACAGAACTCGCAATTGAGAGCATGGTGAAATGAAATGAGCGTTGGGCGTCATTGGCCGGGAGGCCCCTCGCGGGGCAGGTCCGGCCGCCATATCGCAGGTCTTATTACATTCGGCGCCACATTGGGCGACCTGCACGCCGGATGGGGATGAAATGATGATGAACACAACACAACACCCAGTCCCTGAGCGGAGAAAATCTCCGACCCAGCCGGGAATCGAACCCGGGCCCAGAGGACGGCAATCCGTCACGCTGACCACTCAGCTACTGGGGCGCACGAGAGCATGGTTAAAAAATTCGTCAAGAATTGTTCCCTTTTGCCTTAGTATGCTTTGCGGATGGCTGCCGGGAATATTGCAATATTTTGTCTGAATGAATGATCTCTAATGTCTGACAACGGGTTTCTGGAAACGTTACCAGATCTTTCAGATGAAGAATTGGGGTATCAGCTGTTTCAGATTGCCGTAGTTTCCTCAGATTCACAGCAATGCGATCCAGCAAAAGGAGCGACGGTTATACCACATGCAATGGAATGCCGACTTCCATGACCTCAGTCGCGTGGATATTTCTCATTATCTGGTTGATCAACATCCGTAAGACCTTAGAAGATTCATCTTTGAAATTGGGAAAATTAAGGAGTTCTTTTGCATGCAAATCGCCAGTTAACTTGAGACTGTTGCATCTTTACACAATCAGACAGCATGCAATCTTAATGCTACTCTCTGTAATCGGTAAGTTTTCAATCAGTTCACTAGGTTCACCAGACACGTATAAGAAGGATATAAATACCGCTGTACATCATTTAAGGCCTCACTGCTAATGAGTGCCTCAAAAGACATCGAAAAATGCATGATCTCTGCAATGTTATAACGATGTTCAGTTTGTGGGGCGCTAAACTGCGCGTTCATCAGCGCCCGTGCAAAGTCAAAATTTTTACACAGTCCCGTTTTTTCACACAGTCCTCTCTAATCACTGTCACGAATGATGGTAATGATGATGAATTAACGAGGACAACACAGAGCAGAGAAAAACCCCCAACCCGGCCAGGAATTGAACCCGGGACCCCGTGATCCAAAGGCAGCAACGCTAGTTACGAGACCACGATTGCGGACTGCAACGTTGTCATTGAATTCTGGAAGTGAAATTGCTGGGAGCTTTATTTCATATGATCTATACAAAGTTGCAGAATGAGGTAGTACGACAACATTTGAATGGAGCAATATCATTATCTATGATTATTTGTACAAGCATAACTCTTCAAATGACTATGTCAGCATCCTGAGATTCTTCCACATCGTCAATAGTGAACTGAGTTTGGGTTTCGTTATATTCCTCTTTACTTTATTTAACGATGACTGCCCAACTCTAAAATCATTGAGATTTGATTCTTCCTGGAAGTTGTTAACGAAAGTGGAGAATCTCGTCACTCGTGGCTTTGTCACTGCTCTTTTCTTAATTACACTCCGTTTGTCGACAGGATCCGTGATTAAGGATCACAAAGTACAACAAATTAAGGAAATGCAGCCAGACTGCTCAAAGAGCACGGTGACGGTACGTGTTGCTGTGTTATGTGGTGTGGGAGTTAGCGACGGTGGAGTTAGCGACGGTCGCATCCTCACTTGTGAGATGTTGTCGGCAGTCCCAGACGGAGTTACAACGTCTGCTAGCTTGAGCGGCACTTCACAATGCGATTCTCACGGAATTTGTAGAGTGGGGAGATCTACTGTGAACGTACCTATCTGCTGATGCGTGGGACGAAACCCGTAACACAGACTAATCTCAGAGAATCATGCACAAGACACCGTAACCGACTACTCGTATACGTACGATTCTAAACACATGGTGTTTGTGCTGGAGAATTTTCAAATAGTTTTATTCGCGTCCGGAGGACCAAAATATAGGCAGACTCAAAAAGCGCGTTAATTCTACACAGCATCGCTCTTTTCACAGTCCAGATTAATGAATGGAATCGTAAAAAGGAAAGGCGGTATAAATTAATGAAAGTATATGATTGGTAAAAGTGGGCTGTAGATTTGAAGCTACATCGTGGGACACAGTTACAGGTATGCCCGAGCGGCTTGGTAGTTGCAGCCAGCTCTCCCTTACTTCCGCCCTCATCCAGCCGTCCCACAGTATCGAAGGCCAGGTAGACAGTCTTAGCTGCAGGGACAGTGACCAGTCTCTGCTGCACCCTCGCGAGGGAGCCTTGTACCAACAAAGAAAATACTAGTTTTCCACAATGTCTAATACACATTATGGCATTTTTCTAACAATTATAGTAAATGTACCAAGTATTAGCGTGACTAAATTATCTGTGTATCCATGGAAAAAGCAGCCTCAAATATTTAACTCTTCAGTGAGTGTATAAACCACTATAGTCGGGGTGACAATACCCTTCCTAATGGATACGTCTTGGTGGTGCTGATAGCCATTTTCTCATTCATCATTGTGGTGACATCCACCTTTCCTCTACTCGTAATGGTATTAATCCACTTCAGTATGGTGAGCTCTGCGTCGGACACTTCTGCAGTGCTAACCGTTACTTCAAAGATCGTGCTGTTAAACACCCCTCGATATCCAAAAAGATACAGATAGCTATATCCTGTTGATGTAGAGCATTCACCACCTAGGAGACAAGATGGTGATGTGCTTTTTCATATGATTTAGTGGCTGATGTGCATCTTGGCTTACATGCAGAGGAACGTGAATTAACTCTTCTCCATAACGGTCGTATTACTCCGTTTAATTGTTTAGAAGAATGGAGGACAGATTGATCGTCATCGTACCCTTGGTCTTGGTACGATCAATTGTCACCGGTTTCGGAATGAAAAGAACCCTCACTGTCCTCCATGCAGTGCGAATGACTCCTGCTGCTAGGCTGATCCTAAACAGTGTACGTAGGAATATGATTAAGTACTCTGCTGTTCGTTGTCTTAAAGATGGAAAGATACCATCTGGTGACTTGAATGGATGAAATGTTTCCATCGCCCACTGGGTATCTAAAACTAATACATTCTCTGGCGCATTCCCAGTTTTCCCTTCACTTACCTGTAAATCTGTGCCTCTCAGGAACTGACACCTGGTCTGTGTTATCTGCAAGAGTTCGATGAAGTGTCTTGAGAAATCTATCCAGCGTCTCCCTCACCATCTTTGTGTACCCATCATCCTTTTTCCTTAGGCACCACGTGCAGTGGTTCACCATCTTTGTGTACCCACCATCCTCTTTCCTTAGGCACCACGTGGAGCGGTCTGTATGCTAGTGAGGATTTTATGAAGTCTGGACTACGTAGCTATATCTACCGCTTCCTCACATAATAGTTTCCAATATTATTGACAAGGGCTTCCTGATATTTAGCCCACAGCTCTCTCTTTCTTGAGAGGTAGAACGGTCTTCTTACCCACTTCCTTTGCATTTCCTGGTTGTGGTTCCACCAAGGTACATATTTGTCCCCTCACTTCTTGGTGATCGGGAAGTATTCTAGGTCGCAATGGCCGATATCACTGCGTCTGCCATTTCCTCAAAATCTACTGGATTCCTTATCGAAGTTTTGACTTCCGGTAATAGTGAATTTAGGTCTTTCCTTCATTGATCCCAGTCTATTTTCTTAGTATTCCTGTAGACCATGGTCAGTTTAACACCAATTTCAACATCATACTTACTCCATTTGTGGCCTGACAAGGATGGGTAACTATCTCAATGACTTCTTCCTTTCTTCTGTTCCTGAAGGTAGGTTCCCCACACATATCAAAATTTTGAAGTAGAAATTCGAGTAGGTGCTCACCTGTACTATTGGTATCGCCCCCCCCCCTCTCACCCACACCCATCCACCCACCCACCCACCCACACACACACACACACACATACACACACACACACACACACACACACACACACACACACACACACACCACACCCATGTACACACACAACAGTTAGAGCACTGGCAGCACAACCAACTATTGGATATTTACTCTGTAGTGGGCAGGTATCTACAAGTCTCACTTACTGGGAAGGAGGAGTGCGGTTCTGGTAAGAAAGGTAAGCTGGAGCCAATTCAGTTTCTCTCGTGCTTTCTTCCTCATCACGATGGTAACCAAGGCCACAGAACAGATGTCCACCGCCCGCATGAGTGAAGTTCCATTCTTAACGTAAAGACACATCAAATTTATAGCATAAATAAACTTTCCTTCAGTTCCCTCAAGCCTGAAACAACGCTTTTACACAGGTAAGGTTTCTGGATCTAGGTCACATGCAACTTCCTCCAGAAGAAGACCTGGGGCAACAGTTGCCCTTTACTGTGTTGCAGGTTTATCTCTAACAGCTGCAGTCTCCAACTTGTTGCCATGGTCGATTCCGATGTCTCTGTTTAACCTGACGGCAACGTGCGAGAATTTTAATTTTTTTTCCTGTTCTAGTGTGGCCATCAGGGATTTTCTGCGAGCTTCCACTACAAATGTTTGGCTGTCCGGTGCGAACTTTTATTATCCTGCAATCACTGTCGATAATTTCTAGTTCTGTGCTCTTATTTTCACGCCAAGAACGTCTTTAAGGTGTTTTGGTACCCAAATTGACACCTTTACGGTCTTAAACAGCTCAGCTACTAGCTTGGCCATTGTTCCCATTTTCACGCAACAATTCACACAACAAAGACAAGAACACTTTTGTCCTGGCAGAACGTCCAGAATTCGGGTCATGGACTTGCATCCCTGCCCCCCCCCCCCCCGCCCCCCCTCCCC
The DNA here is from genome assembly GCF_021461385.2 of Schistocerca piceifrons. Classification (NCBI taxonomy): domain Eukaryota; kingdom Metazoa; phylum Arthropoda; class Insecta; order Orthoptera; family Acrididae; genus Schistocerca; species Schistocerca piceifrons. The sequence goes on along the minus strand of NC_060144.1, from coordinate 288,700,830 downwards.
GCCCTTTCTTTTGAAGGGGACCCATCTGAAAAACTGTCAGTCAATTTTCATTGAGAGATTCATTCCAATGGCCACTTAACGCTAATAATTAGATCAGTGAACAGTTATAGACTGAAACTATAAACAGGATATGTTTTTGGCAGAGAGGAAGATACCAACCTTGATTGTGAATAAAATTAACATCATTGTTATTGAATATTTTATTCCCACTTATGGCAGTTGAAAACATTTATTGCAGTTAAAAGTTACGCATTTTGACGTTTCAAACTTATTGAAAGCATACGTCACCATGTGAATTATACTGGAATTACGTTTAAGTGGATAAAGTAACACAACATTACAAAAGAAACGTAGGTAGCACTTATGGAAAAGTTAAGGGCTCTTTTATGACATTAAGTAGTGATGGATTTTTCACCAGTCTGGAAGGAAATGTGTATTGTGGTATAAGTACACCTGTGTGTCGATGAATATGAGCACGAGTTCTGTGCTGAATACAGAATAGCGTTCCTCTAATATAAATTGTGAAATTTCATGCGTAATATACGTAGAAACAAATCGATCATGTACCCAACGTGCTCGGTGGACTACTGCAAAAAAATTTACTTCTGACTGCAAATAGCAAGTCACATGGTGAAATGAAACTAGTGATGTGGGTATTCTCTATACATTAGAACGATCATTATGCCATAAATTATTTTACGAAGATTTACATAGGTTACATACTTGCTATAGGCAATATGTGAATTTTTTCATTTTGGCTCATACTATCAGCTGCGATAGTTTATATAGAGGGGGTTACTTTATATTTTAAACCTTTATTTAAAACATCAACCCCACTGTTGGTTAGAACGATGTCGGCCAAATTTGCTACTCTTTGAAATAATTTGAATTAATGTGGCATTTCTTGTGTCATGAGGCATAAGGTGCTTGTTGTCTCCTCAGTTAAATAAATTTATTTAATTATCTTGAAACACATATCTGTGGTTGAGTGTGTAATAGAAATACAAATGTTTTATATTTGTAGATTTTATGTTTTACCTATATTATCGATGTGTTGTATATGTCCACGCGTAACTCTTCAAACGACTATGTCAGCATTCTGAGATTCTTCCACAGCGTTAATCGCGAACTCAGTTTGGATACATAGGTAGTGGTTAATAAGTTCAAAGTGATATGGAATAGTTTCTGTTCTTTGTATCATATACACCAGCTCTTACTTCCTGTTTAGTTCAAACTTATATATCTCACCTTTTCACATTTTTTTTTTTTTACATGTACTTGGGAATCACCTTAGATTTCAAACATTCTTAGTTGAAATGTATGCTCTCCCAAATTTCGACCGTTTTATTCTTCTCGGAGAAATTGATATGCTAACCACTTACATATCGCCTTACTGGAAAACGAATCCAAAACTGATTTTGAATGGGTCAGCTACTTTTATGGATGTATTGAATGCAGTAATCCTGCTTATGGCTCTAAAAAATACTTATTGCCATAAAAAGTCGTGCTAAATAGTACTAACTGCTTTCTTAAAAATTATATCGAGCAACTGGTTCAGGAGCTCACTCGAAGTGTAAATGGTAGCGAAAACATGCTTGACCTTATAGCAACTTGACCAAATAGGCAGCATCGTGACAGATGCCGGGATTAGTAACCACAACGTTGTTGTAGCTGAACTGGATACCGTAACATCCGAACCAGCCAAAAATAAACGCAAAATACGTCTAAAAAGAAGTGGATAAAGATTCGCTTGACACTTTCCTAAGAGACAGTCTCCACTCCTTCCAATTTGACTGTGCAAGCGTAGATCAAATGTAGAGTTAATTCAAAGAAATTGTAAGGAGACAGTGAAAGGTGGCTACATTGAGTCACAGCGCCAGAGATTGCGCCAAAGAGTTTTATTCCGCCGCCTCCACTGGCAGTGCTTGTTCAGAAGTTGTGGTGGTTAGTGCTTTGCTGAGAGGATGTTGATAGCTGTACTATTTGAGGCCATGTCGTGTGCAGTTGTTCTGATGGGCTAGACAGCAGATTTTGTTCGAATGGAGATGTAATGATCAGAGTGTATTTTTAGTCAATATATATGAAGGTAAAAAACATATTTATATATTTTTTTTAAATTTTCTAACTAACAATGCCACTTAGTCACAGGTTCAGTCAACAAAGCATCTGGCTTGTGTTCATGTATTAGACTGTAATTCGGGTTTCTACGTGCAGTTATAGTATTTCAGTTTTATTTAATTAATTCAGTGTAAATGGTATTTAAAATATCTTGTCTTATTGAGGAAGAACCGTGCCAGATGTGTACGTTGAATCACACTTCTACACACAGAACAGTTACACTAGTGCTTTGTTGTTCGTAGTTTTTGTTTCGTAGCTTTTATAGTTGCTGGGGACTTAATTAATTAATTGTGGTAACGGAAATTTCCTTTCATTCTTTGTTGTCATTCTATGCAGTCAGATTGCGTACTAATACTAGTCAGGGCCAACCGGTTATGAGACAGCGTAACCGAACAGACAGCTACTAAATCAAAAAATTAAAATTATTTGCATTATATTTAATTAAGCCCCCATGCACGTGGCGACCGCTGCTTCGGATCGTCCCTTGGAATTCTTTTGATAGTAAAAATAGCAGACAGTAGTATTGCTGTAGTAGTTTGTAGTTTAGTAATTGTAGTCTATATTGCATATGTAGATTTGGTTATGTACATTTGTAGTTGTCTATTTTTCTTCTAATGGTATTTTTGCAGAATTTAATTTTTGATGTCTTCTATACGCGTTTGACAATTTTGTGCAATTATGAAGATTTCAATTGTTCGTTAATCGTGTTTGAGGGAAGCATTTCGTATGAACTCGCCAACACAGGAGAACAGTATGATGAATAATGAAGTAGAAAACAATTTAATAAGTCGGGAAAATAGTCCGGAACCAGTTCAAAATTTTTCTCAATAAAAAAATTCACAGAATACGAGATTAACGATAGAAGATTCTGAAATGGTATCGAACTCTGATAGCTTTACGGCTATGACGAAGGAAGTTAGTTTTACGGGAAATGTTAGGGGCGAGAAGAATTTTGAACCAATTAATATGGAGCAGTTGATGGGTGCTCTATTAAAATTGGGATCACAGTTAAGATCTGAATTAAAAACAGTGGCAACACGGCTAGACTCACAAATAGGAACAATTAAAACAGAGATGGAAACAATGGAAACACGGTTAGACTCACTGCGATCACAGTTAGGATCTGAATTAAAAACAGTGGCAACACGGTTAGAAACTGATATGGGAACAATCCCCCCCATGAACCATGGACCTTGCCGTTGGTGGGGAGGCTTGCGTGCCTCAGCGATACAGATGGGCGTACCGTAGGTGCAACCACAACGGAGGGGTATCTGTTGAGAGGCCAGACAAACATGTGGTTCCTGAAGAGGGGCAGCAGCCTTTTCAGTAGTTGCAGGGGCAACAGTCTGGATGATTGACTGATCTGGCCTTGTAACATTAAACTAAACGGCCTTGCTGTGCTGGTACTGCGAACGGCTGAAAGCAAGGGGAAACTACAGCCGTAATTTTTCCCGAGGACATGCAGCTTTACTGTATGATTAAATGATGATGGCGTCCTCTTGGGTAAAATATTCCGGAGGTAAAATAGTCCCCAATTCGGATCTCCGGGCGGGGACTATTTAGGAGGACGTCGTTATCAGGAGAAAGAAAACTGGCGTTCTACGGATCGGAAAGTGGAATTTCAGATCCCTTAAAAATTTAAAAAGGGAAATGGATAGGTTAAAGTTAGATATAGTGGGAATTAGTGAAGTTCGGTGGCAGGAGGAACAAGACTTTTGGTCAGGTGATTACAGGGTTATAGATACAAAATCAAATAGGGGTAATGCAGGAGTGGGTTTAATAATGAATAAAAAAATAGGAGTGCGGGTTAGCTACTACAAACAGCATAGTAAACGCATTATTGTGGCCAAGTTAGACACAAAGCCCATGCCTACTACAGTAGTACAAGTTTATATGCCAACTAGCTCTGCAGATGATGAAGAAATAGGTGAAATGTATGACGAGATAAAAGAAATTATTCAGGTAGTGAAGGGAGACGAAAATTTAATAGTCATGGGTGACTGGAATTCGTGAGTAGGAAAAGGGAGAAAAGGAAACATAGTAGGTGAATATGGATTGGGGGGAAGGAATGAAAGAGGAAGCCGCCTTGTTGAATTTTGCACAGAGCATAACTTAATCATAGCTAACACTTAGTTCAAGAATCATAAAAGAAGGTTGTATACCTGGAAGAATCCTGGAGATACTAAAAGGTATCAGATAGATTATATAATGGTAAGACAGAGATTTAGGAACCAGGTTTTAAATTGTAAGACATTTCCTGGGGCAGATGTGGATTCTGACCACAATCTATTGGTTATGAACTGCAGATTGAAACTGAAGAAACTGCAAAAAGGTGGGAATTTAAGGAGATGGGACCTGGATAAACTGAAAGAACCTGAGGTTGTAGAGAGTTTCAGGGAGAGCATAAGGGAACAATTGACAGGATTGGGGGAAAGAAATACAGTAGAAGAAGAATGGGTAGCTCTGAGGGATGAAGTAGTGAAGGCAGCAGACGATCAAGTAGGTAAAAAGACGAGGGCTAATAGAAATCCTTGGGTAACAGAAGAAATATTGAATTTAATTGATGAGAGGAGAAAATATAAAAATGCAGTAAATGAAGCAGGCAAAAAGGAATACAAATGTCTCAAAAATGACATCGACAGGAAGTGCAAAATGGCTAAGCAGGGATGGCTAGAGGACAAATGTAAGGATGTAGAGGCTTGTCTCACTGGGGGTAAGATAGATACTGCCTACAGGAAAATTAAAGACACCTTTGGAGAGAAGAGAACCACTCGTATGAATATCAAGAGCCCAGATGGCAACCCAGTTCTAAGCAAAGAAGGGAAGGCAGAAAGGTGGAAGGAGTATACAGAGGGTTTATACAAGGGCGAAATGGAAGAGGATGTAGATGAAGACGAAATGGGAGATAAGATACTGCGTGAAGAGTCTGACAGAGCACTGAAAGACCTGAGTCGAAACAAGGCCCGGGAGTAGACAACATTCCATTAGAACTACTGATGGCCTTGGGAGAGCCAGTCATGACCAAACTCTACCATCTGGTGAGCAAGATGTATGAGACGGGTGAAATATCCACAGACTTCAAGAAGAATATAATAATTCCAATCCCTAAAGAAAGCAGGTGTTGACAGATGTGAAAATTACCGAACTATCAGTTTAATAAGTCACAGCTGCAAAATACTAACGCGAATTCTTTACAGACGAATGGAAAAACTGGTAGAAGCCGACCTCGGGGTAGATCAGTTTGGTTTCCGTAGAAATGTTGGAACTCGTGAGGCAATACTGACCTTACGACTTATCTTAGAAGAAAGATTAAGAAAATGCAAACCTACGTTTCTAGCATTTGTAGACTTAGAGAAAGCTTTTGGCATTGTTAAGTCGAATACTCTCTTTCAAATTCTGAAGGTGGCAGGGGTAAAATACAGGGAGCGAATGGCTATTTACAATTTGTACAGAAACCAGATGGCAGTTATAAGAGTCGAGGGGCATGAAAGGGAAGCAGTGGTTGGAAGAGGAGTGAGACAGAGTTGTAGCCTCTCCCCGATGTTATTCAATCTGTATATTGAGCAAGCAGTAAAGGAAACAAAATAAAATTTCGGAGTAGGTATTAAAATTCATGGAGAAGAAGTAAAAACTTTGAGGTTCGCCGATGACATTGTAATTCTGTCAGAGACAGCAAAGGACTTGGAAGAGCAGTTGAACGGAATGGACAGTGTCTTGAAAGGAGGATATAAGATGAACATCAACAAAAGCAAAACGAGGATAATGGAATGTAGTCAAATTAAGTCGGGTGATGCTGAGGGAACTAGATTAGGAAATGAGACACTTAAAGTAGTAAAGGAGTTTTGCTATTTAGCGAGTAAAATAACTGATGATGGTCGAAGTAGAGAGGATATAAAATGTAGACTGGCAATGGCAAGGAAAGCGTTTCTCAAGAAGAGAAATTTGTTAACATCGAGTATAGATGTAAGTGTCAGGAAGTCGTTTCTGAAAGTATTTGTATGGAGTGTAGCCATGTATGGAAGTGAAACATGGACGATAACTAGTTTGGACAAGAAGAGAATAGAAGCTTTCGAAATGTGGTGCTACAGAAGAATGCTGAAGATAAGGTGGGTAGATCACGTAACTAATGAGGAGGTATTGAATAGGATTGGGGAGAAGAGAAGTGTGTGACACAACTTGACTAGAAGAAGGGATCGGTTTGTAGGACATGTTTTGAGGCATCAAGGGATCACAAATTTCATTGGAGGGCACCGTGGACGGTAAAAATCGTAGAGGGAGACCAAGAGATGAATACACTAAGCAGATTCAGAAGGATGTAGGTTGCAGTAGGTACTGGGAGATGAAGAAGCTTGCACAGGATAGAGCAGCATGGAGAGCTGCATCAAACCAGTCTCAGGACTGAAGACCACAACAACAACAACATGGGAACAATGGAAACACGGTTAGACTCACGAATACGGACATGTTTCAAAAAGATGAAAGATGAATTAAGGAATGAAATTAGAGAATAAGTACAACCGATTTTGAATTCTCACAATAATAGATTAATTGCAATAGAAATTAGACAAAAGGAAAAGGATAGAGAACAGGAAGAAAGAGATCGCGTGATAGTACAAACATTTTCAGAGTAAAATGCACAACGTGCACACGATAAGGAAGAAATATTTGAGAGAATCGAGGAATCCGTACCAAATGACAGGATAAATAACCTAACACAACAGTATGAACAGTTAACTACTAAATGTGTCAATACCGTAACCCAAGTCACGACAGTTACGGAAGACGTAAATAAACAGAAAGAACAGATAGGTGACTTATCGGAAAGAGTTGAGGAGATTTCAGATAAATTGACAAATCATAGTTTACATGGGGACAGAGATTCAGATGATACAGCTCCATTGCCATTTGCAGAAACAGAAGAGTACCAGTGCATAAATAAACATGTTGAAAATCAGGAAAAATGTAATGAACCTGTTAAAAGGGAATTTGAGGCATTACGAAAGCAAGTCAAACAAATTGAAGGCGAAATCGTAGGAAAAGACGGTAGAAGAGATTTGGAATCACCGATAGCAGAGGGCTTTGAAGATAATAATTTATTTCATTTACGAGATGCAGCATGAGAGCGCCAGGCGCGCGAACTTGACAATAATCGACATTCGGACTGGGACAGACGCGGTCGGTCTTTGTCGCCACGAGGCGAAAACTTTGACTATAAACACTTTTTAACTGTTCGGAAATTTAAGATCTTTCGCAATTCTAAGAATGACATACATCCATGTTCATGGTTAGATGAATTTATGTACGCACTTCCACCAAATTGGCCACTAAGTCACAAAGTGGAATTTATGTGTGGATATTTAGAAAACGAACCGGCGACGCGGATGCGCGCACTTATTAGAGATTGTAATAATTTAAATGATTTTTATCATGCATTGGTCCGAAAACACGCAAGACAGAGTCAAACATAGTCTTATTATGCAGCGTAATTTTAAACAGTCTGAGTTCCGCACGCCAGCAGAATACTTTGAAGGCATGATTCGAAAGAATCAGTTCCTTTCCAAGCCTTATAAACCAGCTGAATTAATTCGCATTTGTTTAACTATGCTGCCACAATCCATAAAACAAATTTCTTTAGCCGGAAGATGTAAAAGTCCTCAGGGGATTCACTACACTAAGTGAATATGTGCCGTAGTGTGCACAGGGCCCCGAGCTGTAGTGGTGCTATTTCCCTTTTAGTTTTCTGCACCGCTGCCAACTCTTCTACTATTCTTTGAAACAACTCTTCAACTATCAATCTATCTAGAGAGTCGGTAAAGAATAACCGGATATGACTGTTTTACCCAAAAGTGATTTCGGAAATTACCCTTTGGACTTGCTGTATCTTCTGCAGCATTCATTCGTAGTTTAAAAGAAATTTTACCTGTTTATCTTCGTTACAATATTACTTCATATGTTGACGATTTTCTTATTGCTAAACGTTTTGGAGTGAGCATAACGAAATTTTGGATTCATTGTTACGTATTTTTGTAAGAGTTGGCATTACAGTGAACTTGGAAAAATCTGAATTTGGTCGTTCTCAGGTGAAATTCCTTGGTCACATTATTTCAACAGAAGGTATTTTTCCTGATCCAGAGAACTAGACGCTATTCGTAATTATGCTGTTCCTACCACAAAACGTGATGTTCGTAGTTTCCTTGGTGTCTGTAATTTTCTTAGACGCTTTGTTAGATTGGACAATTTGGTCACACCTCGTTTATGTGAACTATCTGGAAAAAATTCTAATTGGTGTTGGGATGAGGAAGCTCAATCAGCATTTGAACAACATCGTGATGCTTTAGTTGCTGCTCTGTTTCTTTCACATCCGGATTTATCTAAAGATTAATGTTTGGCGACGGACTTATCATATAAAGGCCTAGGTGAACATTTATTTCAAGATATAGAAGAAAACGGCGTTGTAGTACAGAAAACTATTGCATTTGGAAGTCGTGTTCTCTCTAAATCAGAAAAGAATTATTCGATTACGGATCTTGAAGCCTGGCTGTTGTATGGGCTTCCAAAAAATTTCGCATATTTTTGTATGGCAGACATACTAAGGTTTACACCGATCATCGAGGTTTGGAATTTCTTATGTCAACAAAATTAACTCATGGAAGATTGTCACGATGGGCGCCGTATCTACAGGAACTTGATTTTAGTATTGTTTACATACAGGGTTCTTCAAATATTATTGCTGATACTTTATCACGTGCACCTTTTGGTTTGAAACAAAGTGCTGAAGAGGACTGCAAAGAAAACAATTATTGTTTGATGTATATTCAAGGTGTTGCGTTAGAAAATTTTATTTCGTCTTCGCTTCAGGACATCGCTAAGGAGCAAAATAAAGATCCAATCAGGAAGGACATTAAGGAGAAGTGGAGCAGAAAGGAAAGCATAGCGATTAGACAGTATTATTTAGTTCGCAATGATATTCTTTTTAAACGAAAATCGGTCGACAACTCAGTTTGGTTAGTTTGTATTCCTGATGAGTGGGTTAATAAATTGATTTGGTACACACATTTCAGTTATGCACACTTTGGTCCCAGAAAATGCTTTCATAAATTACGAGAAAATTGCTACTTCAGTAATATGGAAAAACGTATTCGATCTGTTCTAGCCAAATGCAAATTATGTCAAAGGGCTAAGCCGCCAACTATTTCTCACAGAGCACCGTTACTTCCTATCATTCCAGCGAAATTAAAGGAGATGGCTGCAGTCAATTTGTTCGGTCCAGTGGTTCGTTCTACTAATGGTTTTGCGTACATTTTGGTAGCAGTGGAACTGACATCAAAATATATGTGTTTTACACCTTTACGCAAAGCAACAGCTCGTTCAGTATCTAATGCTTTCATCAAACATTTTCTTAAAGAAGTGGGTCATGTTGATAAGGTTATATCAGATAATGGATCACAGTTTCGCTCTAAAATTTGGCTTCGTACTCTACGGCGTCGTAAGATTAAGCCAATTTTCATTTCACTTTTTCACCCTCAATCTAACTCTTCATAGACATGGATGAAGGAAATCAATAAATTGTGTCGACCTTATTGTCATCAGAATCACAGAACATGGGATCAGTATCTTCATATTTTTCAGAACATTCTGAATGAACTCCCTAATGATTCAACTTCTTTACCGCCTCTATTAATATTAAAAAATAAATCAGCGACAAATCGCATTTCTGAAATCGTTCCTTTTCCGCCTTCACGAAAACTGCGGCATTCTGAAGTTGTCAACCTGGCTCTATGAAGTATTCCATCTGCGGCAGCTGGAAGAGAGAAATCAGCTAAACGTCCTGGTCGTTTAAAAACCTTGTCAGTTGGTCAAAAGGTGTTAATTAAGTCTCACCGTTTCTCTCACAAAGGAAAAGGCTTGTGTCACAAATTTTTTCTGCTTTATAACGGCCCATACAGAGTTCGCAAAATTATTCATGATAACACTGTCGAAGTAGAAACTCTTAAATCTCGGCGCTCTAAGGGAGTACATCATATATCGAACGTTAAAATTTTTGTGGAATGACATACTTTTGAGAGACTAACAGGTACATGTAAACACGCTGAGAATACAAGGATACCGCGCCGTGTACCGGCGGCGGCACATACTCAAAGCAACAGTCAAGTCTGCGCGGCGCACAAAGCAGTCGTTGAGCGCAAACAATTACTTCCTACGTCACTCGTACCTACAGCTGATCGAGCGCTCAGTGCAAATGCACTGACAGCCGTAAACAAATACACAGTCTAATTTCTCTGATTAAATTCAGTATAAAGCTATAGTGACTTGATAAATTATGTTATTAACGTTCAGTATCTTTCAGGATACGGTTGTATAAAATATTTAAGAACTTCAGGTAAATTCTGTGTGTGTCCGACGTTAAGAGGACTTGCTATCGAGAAATTTTCAGGAAGAGTGTAATTTAGAAGAAGAAACTAATAAACTAAAAAGGTAAATATTAATTGAGTTTATTTTTCAGGTAATATATTCTACTTAGGTATGTACTTTATACGTAATTTGCTGCTCGCGATTACGTGATTTATACTTTGTGCTAAATTTTATGTTCTATGAATTTACTTGTGAAGCGACATGCTTGCGTACATTTGCTGATTTTGACAATGTTTTATTAATGAACAGGGTTATTACTTGTGTATATTATGCATCGCTTGGCTGCTATGTTTTTTCACTGATGTCACATTTTTTTATTATGTGCCTGCTGTGCTTATTTAATTAAATTATAATTGTCACCTGATTAATTGTGCTGATATGGTTATGTATGTAGGTTATATTTTGTGATGTATCTGCTTGCGCCTTCATGTTTACTTATTAAGATGACATATGAACATTTATTTGCTTATGCTGATATGATACTAATGACCTGTTTATTATGTAAGATATATATTTGCTGCTTTGCGTATGGATTGCATATTCACACATTTCTGTTTTGTTGTCATAACTACTATTTAATTTGGTATATAGAAATGCCGAAATACTGTGTACAAACATAGAGTTTAGGTCACACTATGTTATTAATTATAGATTGTTCACTTGGCAGAGCCTCGTGGTAGGAATTGTGCTGCATCCACTTGTTGACATTCTGTTCTCTACTGGTATATTTACTCGCTATTGCATGTTTTGCTTACGCTCAGTGCTTTATATGTTAAGATAAGACAATGAACTGCTATAATTCTACGAACGACATTAGTACAAGAAACTTCATTGAAGTAACATGAGCTGGAGGTTTTATGGAAGCTGTATAAATTAATGCTAATGGGAAGGAAGCTAACGACATGACATACCAACACTAGGTTTAGACCATTGACAGTTATTACACTTGACACTTGACACAAGAAATACTCCACATGTTTGCTTCTGTTTTGCCATGATTCTTAAAGTGATGTACACACTGTGAATTATTACTATCATTCACACTCCGTACTCGTACTTACTTACTGAAAGTTATTCAAACTAAAGGCTGTTAGAGGTCATGTAGGCATTTCTTTTATTTAATGATGGACAAGGTAACCAAAATGTATTTTATGATTCGTAATGAGTAGAAGATATGGGTCAGATGGATTACACAGAGGTTGTGTGTGGACATTGTGTCTTCGGATTGTATGGGATGATGAATTGAAATTTGCACTAGGATTTTATCTGTACTTGTTCGAGGAGACTGACTAGAGGAAAGAGTGAAATGATATTGATGATAAGGTTTATATGTATCGACGTAAGAGGTATTATTGAAGTATTAAGTTTATGTGATGCTGATGATTATTGGAGTTTTGGTGGATAAGAAGTAAAATAAGTGAGGGGCATAGTTATTCTTGTTGGTTTATATGGAACAAGGAGGATGAATATGGCAGACTAGAACACTAAAGTGGAAGGAAGATTGTCTACACACACACTTCGTTAAATCAATAAGCAGTATATACTTTTTTTTTGGAGAGATGAAGTATTTGCATATCTTGGCACACTGAAAATTGTTCAGCAACCGTACATTTGATTTAGCTTGGCAAACATTGGTCTTGACATGATGACTATGATACTGACTAACTATTATTGACTGTTATACGCTGTTGCCACTACTACTTGATACACATGTTGAACATCAAATTTTGACAGAATTGCATTTACACAGTTAACACTATTCAATTACACAGTAGTACTTAATGTGGATGAAAGATGAGTGAGTGTGTTTTGTTTGTTTTCCTTTCCTAATCCCAAATAATTGGTACCGACCTATCTTCTAAATATTATTTTACTTGTTTGTTGTGGCTTGCACTGACACCCATATATATTATAGGTTTACTGATATTTGTTATAGTTAATATGACAATTATCTGATATCACTTGTGTGTTTATTATAATTTGTATGTTTAGTGTAAGAGCATTGATAATAATTTTGTAAAAGCAATTGCGTGTGCATTCAAACTGTTGTTTGTGCTTGCACCTGTTTAACATTGGTGGATGCCACTTGGAAATGTTTAATTTCTGCTAATGAACTCTGATGAACTGTCTGATTAGTGATAGTGAATATTATGGACTGTTACCTGCACTTGTTCAACATTGCTGGGTGCCACTGATGGAACTGCTTCTACTGACATAATGTCACTTGTTGGTATCTGCACCTGTTCAACATTGCTGGGTGCCACTAATGGAACTGCTTCTACAGACATAACGTCACTTGTTGGTGTCTGCACCTGTTCAACTTTGCTGGGTGCCACTAATGGAACTGCTTCTACTGAAATGATGTCACATGTTGGTGTCTGCACCTGTCAACATTACTGGGTGCCACTGATGGAACTGCTTCTACTGACATAATGTCACTTGTTGGTGTCTGCACCTGTTCAACATTGCTGGGTACCACTGATGAAACTGCTTCTACTGACATAATGTCACTTGTTGGTGTCTGCACCTGTTCAACATTGCTGGGTGCCACTGATGGAACTTCTACTACTGATGATGTCACTTGTTGGTTTCTGCACCTGTCAACATTACTGGGTGCCACTGATGGAACTCCTTCTACTGACATAATGTCACTTGTTGGTGTCTGCACCTGTTCAACATTGCTGGGTGCCACTGATGGAACTGCTTCTACTGACATAATGTCACTAGTTGCTGTCTGCACCTGTTCAACATTGGTGGGTGCCACTCATGGAACTTCTACTACTGAGATGATGTCACTTGTTGTTGTGTGTGCGCCTGCTCGCCATTTCTGGGTGCCACTGTTGGAGCTGTTTAAATACTGCTGATGAAATGTTATGGGACTGCTATTTGCCCCTGTTGACCATTGCTGGGTGCTACTGCTGGAACTGTCAACTACTCTGAGGAATGCTGCTTGTTTATTGAACTATTGAAAGGATTTTATGTGAATATTTGTATAAACAAATTTTTTGTGTGTTTACTGTTTATGAAATGTTATAACCTATTCGTCATTGCTGACGCTATTGATTGAATTGTTTAACCACATGATACTTGTGTAAATTATTATGTAAAATCACATGTATGCAAGCATTTGTATTCCTTACTGTATTTTATATATTAGGTTATAGAAGGGACAGTGCAAAATCAAAGTATATCTAGTTATGTGATATTTACTTATTGATATTATCTTTTATTTTTGTCTGTATTTTTTTTACGAATTTGGTGGTATTTTCACCACCAATGCTGGCAAAAATACCATCAAATTCTAGCCCCTGGAGGAAGGGCATATGAAAGGTGGCTACGCTGAGTCACAGCGCCAGAGATTGCGCCAAAGAGTTTTATTCCGCCGCCTCCACTGGCAGTGCTTGTTCAGAAGTTGTGGTGGTTAGTGCTTTGCTGAGAGGATGTTGATAGCTGTACTATTTGAGGGCATGTCGTGTGCAGTTGTTCTGATGGGCTAGACAGCAGATTTTGTTCGAATGGAGATGTAATGATCAGAGTGTATTTTTAGTCAATATATATGAAGGTAAAAAAGACATTTTTATAAAATTTTTTTAATTTTCTAACTAACAATGCCACTTGGTCACAGGTTCAGTTAACAAAGCATCTGGCTTGTGTTCATGTATTAGACTCTAATTCGGATTTCTACGTGCAATTATAGTATTTCAGTTTTATTTAATTAATTCATTGTAAATGGTATTTAAAATATCTTGTCTTATTGAGGAAGAACCGTGCCAGATGTGTACGTTGAATCACACTTCTACACACAGAACAGTTACACTAGTGCTTTGTTGTTCGTAGTTTTGATTTCGTAGCTTTTATAGTTGCTGGGGACTTAATTAATTAATTGTGGTAACGGAAATTTCCTTTCATTCCTTGTTGTTATTCTATGCAGTCAGATTGCGTACTAATACTAGTCAGGGCCAACCGGTTATGAGACAGCGTAACCGAACAGACAGCTACTAAACCAAAAAATTAAAATTATTTGCATTGTATTTAATTAAGCCCCCATGCAACAATTAAGAGATACATACCAAATAAATTAGTAAGAGATGGAACTGATCCACTATGGTATCCTCAACAGGTCAGAGAACTGTTGAAGAAGTAATGAAAAATCGTGTCAAATGTAAAAGAAGGCCAAGTCACCAAGATTGGCGAAGTTTAACAGAAGGTTACATTTAGCGCGAATTTAATGCGAGATGTTTTTAATATTTCACCTCGAAATTTTGTGTCGAAATGTGGCAGAAAACCGAAAGAGATACTGGTCATACGTAAGGTACACCAGTTTCAAGAAGTAATCAACACGTTGCCTGCGGAATACGAATGGTGACGTTATTTATGACAGTGCCTCTGAAGCAGAGTAACTAAACACGAACTAAATGTTCCAGAATTCATATCTAGACCTACCAACATGAATGACTTACTAGACGTCCTCGGTGTAGCGAAGCAGCTTAAAACCCTTAATAAAGGCAAGGTCTCCGGTCCAAATCGTACGATAGTTAAATTCCTTTTAGAGTATAGTCATAGAACAGCTCTGTACTTAGCAATCACATACCCAAAGACTGGAAAGCTGCAGAAGTTACACCAAAACCGAAGAAAGGACACAGGAATAATCAGCTGATCCAATAACTCGTATAACTAACGTCGATTTGCAGTAGGATTTTGGAACATACCGTGCTCTTTTGCTACGAATTAGGCCTACCTCCAAGAAAACGTATCGACAAATAGCCAACAAGGCTTCAGGAAATAACGTTTTTACGTAACACAACCAGCCCTTTACCCCACGAAGTAATAAGTGTTATCGACAAGGGAGGCGAAACTGATTACATATTTTTAGATATGCAAAAGGGTTTTGACACCGTTCCTCACAAGCGACTTCTAATTAAATAGCATACCTATGGAGATGTGTGACTTGGTTCGTCATTTCCTGTATAAAGGTTATAGTTGATAATGATTGACGGACGGTTACCAAGTAAAAAGGAAGTAATGCCTGGCATACCCCAAAGAAGTTGTATAGGTCCCATGTTGTTCCTGATCTATATAAAAGAATCAAGGGGCAATCTTAGGCAGTATCTCAAAATGTTTGCGGTTGATGCTGTGATTTACCGTCTTGTAAAGCCTTTAGACGATCAAAACGAACTGGAAAATGATTTAAGCAAGACATCTGTATGGTGTAAACAGTGGCAGTTGACTCTAAATCATGAAAAGTGTGAAATCATACACATGACGCTAAGAAAAGTTCCATTGAATTTGGTAAACGATAAATTACAAAAATCTAAAGGCTGTAAACTCAAATAACAGAGATTACAATTACGACTAAATTAAATTGGAACGATCACACAGAAAATACTGAGTAGAAAGGAAACCTAAGACTGCGATGTATTGGTAGAATACTTAGAAAATGTCACAGGTCTACTAAAGAGAATTCTTACATACGCTTGCCGACTTTCTACTGGATTAGTGCTGTGCGGTGTGGGATAGAATTGTCGAAGACCATCGAGAAAGTTCACATAAAAGCAGCTCGTTTTGTATTACCACATAGTAAGGGAGAGAGTGTCATCGATATGGTACACGGATTGGTGTGCCAGTGTTTTTCGCTGCGGCAGGCCCTTCTCATTTTCGCTGCGGCAGGCCCTTCTCATGAAATTTCAATCACCAATTTTGTATGTGCCCAACGATATAGGGTAAAATGATCATCTTAATGAAGTAAGAGAAATCCGAGCTCTCACGGAAAGATTTAGGTGTTCGTTTTTGGCACCATATTGTATGAATACTTACGTTTGATAACGACAGGTGTGTTTTGAGAATGGGCCCGTCAATCTGAAAGTGGTAACCACTGCAGTAAAATCTTATAACAATGCAACTGAGACGGAAGAAATAAATAAAAATCATCTAATTTCCTAAGTAACTTAGAGATAGAAACTTCTGCCAGGCACTTAATTGTGCATTGCAGAGTAATTATGTAGATGAAAATGTAAATAGTTGATTTTATTCTCATTTTCTAGCATACTGAGCTAACGGTTACTCTTAAGAAATACAAATCGTTTTTTAAATCAAAACTCGAAATCAAGAATTTACCGATAAAACCGAATATACACAGACTATTTGTGTGGATTAAACTGTGATTCGTTTCTGTGGGTGATGTGGCAGAAATTTGTATTCTTATGTTACTGGAATGCCGTTTTGTGTCCTCCTCACTGCTCATGCTCATATAGCGTAAGTGCGCGTTTGCGTATACAACCATATGTATTTGCATTCCCAAGCGAAATTTGGTAGATTTGCCAATGCTTTAATGAGGAACAAAAAAAAATGGCTCTGAGCACTATGGGACTCAACTGCTGTGGTCATCAGTCCCCTAGAACTTAGAACTACTTAAACCTAACTAACCTAAGGACATCACAGACATCCATGCCCGAGGCAGGATTCGAACCTGCGACCGTAGCAGTCGCACGGTTCCGGACTGCGCGCCTAGAACCGCGAGACCACCGCGGCCGGCTAATGAGGAACACATTTACGCTGAAAAGAAAAATTGTTCCAGTTTTGCCACCATGTGCAAATCTAGCGCTGTACAGCATCTCGTTAACATCTCTGATGCTCATATTGACCAAACTGTGTAAGCGGCGGTTAATAATAAAATCAAAATTATGCCTTTCTCCTTGGTATCCACATGCCATTCGTAACCGTTGCACATGGAAACATTTCTACACACCTTTCTTGCATTCACAGCGCCAAACTGGAACTTTGTGGCCAAAATGGGAACTAATATTTTTCAGCGTAAATCAGTTCCACAATAATGCATTAGAATATCTACCAGGTTTCGTTGAAATACGATGCTATAAATAATTACAGCCTTCACTGGATATCTGTGAATAGCTGCACATTAATTATAACCAACCAGTATAACGAGCAGTCAATTTAAAACGAGACACCTGAGAAAACTGTGTGCTGTGTCAAAAGTAATCGCCAAAACTAAATACATTTATCCCATTGTGAGGCAAGACGTTGAATGCCTACGAAACCATGATCATACCTAGGCTTACACTTTTTCGTATGAACCAAATTGATAACCACGAATGTCTTTCTTGAGGCCTCCAAAAATATGTGAATCGAATGGGGAGAGATAGGGATTGTATGGAGGATGTGCAAGGGCTTCCCATAGAATTTTCTGAAGCGTAGTCGGAACAACGTTGGCAACATGGGGGTCCGAAAACATATTTCTGTAACGGCATTGATTACCTTGTCCCACAATGTGCTAGATGTACTGACAGTTATATTGATTACTTTCGAAATAATAAACAGTTAACTCACTTTGTTCCATTTGTGTCGTTATCATTTCACTGCCCCTTACGTGCTACAGTATGTTACAAGTTAACATGGTAGTGTGGGCTTTAACTTCCTATATAAATACTTCCCACGTAAATATTGCTTATGTTTTCAATTTTAATGTTATTTAACTTTATTTTCAATGTCAGCAATTAATATTACTACAGAAGTTCCTTTACTGGAACTACAGTGTCCTTTTCCTCACGTAGTCACCTGATTCTTATTTTGTAGTTTACACAATCGACTGATTTCTAAGTATACCTCAAGTTTCCCTTAATTCGATTTAATTTCATTTTTTTGTTAGTATGGATCCTTTTTGTATTTAGCGCACATTTCTTTTCAACGGGATTCATAAGCAAACAAGCCCTTTATATGATTATTTTGTCCAGTATGTTTCACGTTACTTTTCCGTGCGACTTCATCATTTTTAAGAATGATGCTCGTTATGCAAGTTTGCTAATGCTGAAATCAAATTGGCATAAGGTGTTCAAGTATAGACTGTTTGTCTGAAAGAACATCTTTCCTTGGTGAATACTTTGCTCGGTATTGGTCTGTTTCTTGGAATGAACGCCTGTTCCGAAAGGGCTCTTACACCTAACTTAATTGACTGTAGTTCGTATTCAGTAATATTATTGTAACATTCCCTTTACGAATTTTAGGCAAGCCATCAATATTATAAACAACGTTTTGTTTTGGGGGTCATGCGTGTAAGGGAGTGAGTGTAAGTGCGGACATTAATTAGGAAATAACTTTAGTCCTATCGCAACATTTGCTTGCTTGTATCGACCACCGCAGTCACAAGTAGTTCTTCCATAGCCTATATCCCCATGTGATATTGTTAATTCGTTTTATCGTCAATCTTCTTCATAATTAATATGTAATTTATAAATAAAGAGTCTCCTTTCCGTGCCATAAGCTAAGTGGTGAGCGCCTCTGATGGCTATGCAGAGGGCCGGATTTCATTCCCGGCTGGGTCAGAGATTTCCTCTGCTCAGGGATTGGATGCTGTGTTGTCCTCATCATTATCGACACGCAAGTCACCTACTGTGGTGTCGACTGGAAAGACTTATAAGCCACCATAAAAGAATGTACCAACAGTTGGAAGCGACTTCTGTAGCATGGCATTATTTTGATAATCATTGCATGATTCATGCTCTGCATGTTTAGTTTTCTTTCCAGTGACGTTGCCTCACGAACAGTAGCCGAGAAAATGTTGTCCAACAACACCAGCACTGTAGGCACGGGAGAACTCCCTTTCATAAATGGCCAGCACACATAAGTTACTGAAATGACTTGGCCACAGTTCTCGTGAGGTTTTCGTATCACTGTAGCTCACATCCTTACTACACTGTGCTCCAAACGCACATTCTCAAAAATTTCTTCCTGCTATGATCCAGTGGACAGTCTTTTTTTCGAGAAATGTCCTGTGTTCTGCTTGTTATATATCCTTTCATCATCTGACATGCACAATTTTGCACCCAAGGTAGCACGATTCAATAACTTTGTCTACTTCGTGGTCCCCAATTCTGATGTTAACTTTATCGCTAATCTCATTTCTACGTCTCTGCATTCCTTTTGTCTTTCGCCGGTTTACTCTCAATTCATAGTGTGTTTTCATTGCGCTGTTGCATTCCATTCAACTGGTTCTGCAACTCTTCCTCACTGACACTATGGATAGCAATGTCATCCACGTATCATGCCATTGGTAACGTTTCAGCCTGAATTTATCTCTCTCTTGACTCCTCATTTACAGAATAGCAAAGAGAATGTAGAAAAACGATTAGGAATGATTCGAGTCGTATTACTAAGAAACTATTTGACATGTGTTTTCTGTGTGGGGTGGTTTCTGAGGTTGAAATACGTCCATTCGTTTTGAGTAGTTTTGACTACGTCAACAACAGGCGACAAGGGGGGGGGGGGGTTAGAGAAGGAGCAGTTTATCTCAGAAGTGTTCCTGCTTTCCTCACTGAGTTGGGTGGTTTACATAAAACTGATCATATTCCAAGAACAGCGCTCGCTGTTGAAAAACTAGTGCCAGTGGGTAATGTAAACTACAAATCGTACTTGTTGTTGGAGTAGAGCCATATGAAGATGGATTACCTTTAAACCACATACAGAATAGTAAATAAAAATAAGTTACAAGAGAAGCTATTTCAAATTGAAAATAAGTGACGTAATCGCACTTCATAATGATCATATTCGGAGTTTTATTCTGTCATAAGTGAGGTCGTCATTAGCAGTAACGATGGCGATTATATCCCGAGCGATGGTGACAGGGCGAACTGCGTGCTGATATCGACTGCGCTGTCGACTATGGCGGCCGCTAGTAATCGACCGTGGCTGCTTCCGCACGCGATCGGAGTAGCTGCGTAAGCTTGCGTATCGTTCTGCGTTGTCAGCTGCCAGAACCCGCTTGTATGGATCAACAACGGAAGCCTGCCACCGCAATGTGGTTATTCGAAATGATATAGCTGTAATGGCTGTGTGCATGTGTAAACACGACAGACCGATATAGCGAGAGGCACAGTAATGTTTCTCTGCGCAATTCACTTGAAGAAACGCCAAAAATAAGAATGAAACTGAGGCGAGATGGCGCGCGGAAGGCAGAAATGCTTAGTAAGAGAGATAGTAATGCTTGCAGCAAAATCACAGAATTATGATAATAAAACTCAGAGATCTGTTTGTAGCAGAATCGCGGACTAATACGAAATGAAGAGTGATATTGGTAAAAGAATCCCAGGAATGCGCAGAGTAGCATATTAGCGAAACAGGTTGAATTAGTTGCTTGATACTCACCAAGATCCCCTAAATGTGATCGCGTCGGGGGGTGACCAAGATATTTTTTCCGTATTTGAGTTTCCATCTATGTGCAGAGCTCGGTTAAATTGATATTGGAAGAGAAGATAAAATACACTCCTGGAAATGGAAAAAAGAACACATTGTCACCGGTGTGTCAGACCCACCATACTTCCTCCGGACACTGCGAGAGGGCTGGACAAGCAATGATCACACGCACGGCACAGAGGACACACCAGGAACCGCGGTGTTGGCCGTCGAATGGCGCTAGCTGCGCAGCATTTGTGCACCGCCGCCGTCAGTGTCAGCCAGTTTGCCGTGGCATACGGAGCTCCATCGCAGTCTTTAACACTGGTAGCATGCCGCGACAGCGTGGACGTGAACCGTATTTGCAGTTGACGGACTTTGAGCGAGGGTGTATAGTGGGCATGCGGGAGGCCGGGTGGACGTACCGCCGAATTGCTTAACACGTGGGGCGTGAGGTCTCCACAGTACATCGATGTTGTCGCCAGTGGTCGGCGGAAGGTGCACGTGCCCGTCGACCTGGGACCGGACCGCAGCGACGCACGGATGCACGCCAAGACCGTAGCATCCTACGCAGTGCCGTAGGGGACCGCACCGCCACTTCCCAGCAAATTAGGGACACTGTTGCTCCTGGGGTATCGCCGAGGACCATTCGCAACCGTCTCCATGAAGCTGGGCTACGGTCCCGCACACCATTAGCCCGTCTTCCGCTCACGCCCCAACATCGTGCAGCCCGCCTCCAGTGGTGTCGCGACAGGCGTGAATGGAGGGACGAATGGAGACTTGTCGTCTTCAGCGATGAGAGTCGCTTCTGCCTTGGTGCCAATGATGGTCGTATTCGCGTTTGGCGCCGTGCAGGTGAGCGCCACAATCAGGACTGCATACGACCGAGGCACACAGGGCCAACACCCGGCATCATGGTGTGGGGAGTGATCTCCTACACTGGCCGTACACCACTGGTGATCGTCGAGGGGACACTGAATACTGCACGGTACATCCAAACCGTCATCGAACCCATCGTTCTACCATTCCTAGACCGGCAAGGGAACTTGCTGTTCCAACAGGACAATGCACGTCCGCATGTATCCCGTGCCACCCAACGTGCTCTAGAAGGTGTACGTCAACTACCCTGGCTAGCAAGATCTCCGGATCTGTCCCCCATTGAGCATGTTTGGGACTGGATGAAGCGTCGTCTCACGCGGTCTGCACGTCCAGCACGAACGCTGGTCCAACTGAGGCGCCAGGTGGAAATGGCATGGCAAGCCGTTCCACAGGACTACATCCAGCATCTCTACGATCGTCTCCATGGGAGAATAGCAGCCTGCATTGCTGCGAAAGGTGGATATACACTGTACTAGTGCCGACATTGTGCATGCTCTGTTGCCTGTGTCTATGTGCCTGTGGTTCTGTCAGTGTGATCATGTGATGTATCTGACCCCAGGAATGTGTCAATAAAGTTTCCCCTTCCTGGGACAATGAATTCACGGTGTTCTTATTTCAATTTCCAGGAGTGTAGATACGGGAATACGGAATAAAAATTTCATTTTTTACTGGATGACATATCTGCTAATAGAGGATTAAGCTGCTAAAGCTATTTTTAAAAGGTTTTTCGATTCATGCCTACATAAAGTCATTATCAGACAGCGTTTGCCATTTATGCCACGTTGCAGACTATTATTTATCATGTTGTATAGGACACCATATTCTATGCCACGATGACCTGAAATGTAGGTTAGCGAAACGAATAGTCTAAGTTGCCTCGAGCAACGACAGGACGTAGGATATTCCATTAAAGATTTAGCACCAGTTTTCAGTGAATCCAGCATTAATATTTAATTTTTAAAATAACCTTTATTTGTCCGGATCGCGAGTGTATAAAATTATATGAACGATTTCGAGTTTGCTAGCAATCACCTTCCTATCATAAACTATCGTTACAGAATGTAACAGGTCACACGATGTAAATCTAGTACTTAGTCATTTGAGTAGTTTTAACGATTTTGTACTTGATTGTACGAATGTGACATCTAACACTCTGTAACGATGTTTGAAAATCTGTAGGTTATTGGTGGCACAACTGAATCCAGTCGTACCTATTACAAATTCCTGCTATAGACAAATAAAGATTGTATTGAAAACTACGATCGCTCTTCCACGTTCTTGACCATGTGAAGTCCTGTAATAAGCTTTAACAGATTACGAAACTAGCCTCACAATGATGACGATACCAATACTTATTTCATTTACCAAAATTTAACCGGCAACATTTTTCAAAAGAATTAATGCAATGTGACAAACGTGTTTATTGCCAATCTATTACAAAAGTGCGCCTTGCGCAAGCAGATCGGAAACAGTAAAAGACTATGATGCAGTCTACCTTCACGTGCATGATGTGATGATAGGAACATGTATTAATGACGAGTTCCTCGGTTTATTTAGAAAATGAGTTACAGCATAATATTAACATCAAGTGGTTGTTTCGGCTGGAGCAAAAAATGGTTCAAATGGCTCTGAGCACTATGGGACTTAACATCTGAGGTCAT
Organism: Schistocerca piceifrons; assembly: GCF_021461385.2. NCBI lineage: Eukaryota > Metazoa > Arthropoda > Insecta > Orthoptera > Acrididae > Schistocerca > Schistocerca piceifrons. The sequence goes on along the minus strand of NC_060144.1, from coordinate 288,677,578 downwards.
TAGTCCCCTAGAACTTAGAACTACTTAAACCTAACTAACCTAAGGACATCACACACATCAATGCCCGAGGCAGGATTGGAACCTGCGACCGTAGCGGTCGCGCGGTTCCAGACTGAAGCGCCTAGAACCGCTCGACCATCGACTGGAGAACATGGAAACAGATACTATGTGGTATTTTATGGATATTCTGGGCTTCGATGTTCTGAAATCAGATTCCGTGGTCGTTACTGTGGTTAGACTGACAGAGGATTAACTGTAAACGTGAGTAATTCCATTACCAACTGATTATGACGTCAGCATTAAAGAACTTGTCTTACGAAACAGGAAGAAAATGTGAAGATGTTAAATAGGAAGACGATCGGAAATTATTGAACTTGTTGCGAGGTGTTCAGGAAAAATCGATACATCGTCAATGATGACTTTAGAGTGATCAGCTATAAAGTACTAATACGACTGATTATTGTGTACTGACGTTGAGGGTGATCACTTAGCACGATTATTTTATCATTGCGCATTTTTATGTGCGACATTTTTTTACTTCAAAAATTTTTCTTTCAACTTTGCATTATGAGCATCTGATGAAGAGTTAAGTCCGAAACTCATTATGCAAGCTATTATATTATGACTGTTATAAGTGACTAACCGGCAATAGTTACCATTTTTTTAATACCGATCCGCACGCGAAACTCATACACGACTTTCGTTGAATTTAAAATAAATACCTCTTCTCCACAAATAACTTTCCTGTATCATACATCATCTCTACTTTACCCATCATCTGTTGCTTTGCTGCCCAAATCCAAACATCAAACACTGTTTTGCATCCCCTCGGTTCCGAGGGTTCCGGAACCTGTACAGAAAATTGGAATGGATATCACCATAAACATCATTTCCACCCTTTTCACTGCTCACGAAAACCACACATTGCAGTTGTACCACCACACAGCGACATCATCAGAAGTGGTGGTCCTGATTGCTGCACACACCGGTACCTCTCATACCCAGTAGCACATCCTCTTGCATTGATGCATGCCTGTGTTCGTCTTGGCATATTATCCACAAGATCATCCAGGCACTGTTGGTTCCGATTGTCCCACACCTCAAAAGCGATTCGGCGTAGTTGCTGCTCATGCATGGTTGTTTACATCTCTGAACAGTCAAAGGGACTGCGTCTGCGATAAAGTATCCACTGTCAACGTCTATCTTCAGGAGTTCTGGGGACTACGGTATTGCAAAACATTATTCTGATGTGTGCAATTAAGGTGGTATTAAATTGCAATTAACCATCTCAGGAAAGAAACGTTGTGGGTATTAGGGGCTGGCGGCAATGCGCGTAATGGCATTATCAAAAGAAAACTGCTTTTATTCTCGTGGCACAAAATTGGAGGGGTTGGGGGGGGGGGGTTGGGGGTGGTTGTCAATGACAAGCGCCTTTGGCGGAACAACCCAGGAAAATATATTGAATTACAAGACGATAGGTAGGTAGGTGGTAATCCCTCTACTTTGCAAAAGCCACATGAAACGAGGAAAAACATCAACTACAACTGATATAGGACGATTCCCAGCTCTTTTTCGAGGCAGCCGACTCACATAATCGATGTATACTTCATCCACAGGGCTATGCTACCATTCGAAATGCAGTAACCTTAGCAAGGGCATTATAGAGACTCAGATGCCTACCTAATGAAGAACTGTGAGAACAAAGAAATATAGATTTCACGACTACAACAGATAAACTGATTTTGGTTTCGGCTATATCCCAACTCCATGACAAAGTATGACCTTTCTCAATGTGTATGTAGGAAGTTCCTCAACTGCCAGCAACCGCCTTCTTATAGGCCCTAAATAACGATCTTAGTCTTGCAGATTCCTGAGTTCAGGAATTAATTGAGGTTTTTCAGTTAGCGCGTTAAAAACGGAACACCTGATTACTGAATAACAGTCTGCGGATTCGTGGGCACCCTCCACAAACATGTGATTGAACGATCGGCCACCTGGTTATCTGAGACCCTGATATGAAGAACCTTGAAAGGAAAGCCAGATATATGGATCTCCCACCTCGCAATCCGGCCAGTCTTTCTTGGGCGGAGAAAAACTTAACTCAAGACCTGATTGTCTCCACGTCAATTTGTCTGTGTTCAAGGTAAAATTTATTCTTTTCAAGAGCGAATCGAGCAGTCAAAGCCTCCCACACTTACACCGAATACATAAGCTCAGGTCCCACCACTCTCCATGAGGAAAAGGCAACAGGTTCTCTCTCACCCGTGTCTTCCTGTAAAGGAACTGCGGGCACATGGGCATTACACATGTTGGTCTGTATAATGAATTTCTTCCCTAAATTAGCAATTGCTAATACTTGCGAACTACTTACAGCTGTCTCAATCAACTGAAATACCGTCTGCTGGCTCTCTCCCCAAACAAATTCCCATCCCTCCTTATAGAGATCGTTAAGAGAGGCAGCTAACTGAGAGATTTTCTTTTTGTTCTTAGGTGGAGGAAACTTTGAAACTTCTCGAGATCTGAAGGATGTTCTTGATCGAATTCAATCTTTAAAAATCAGACTACCCAAAAACGAAATTTGTTACTTGGCGGGGGGGACCTTAGAAGATTTGACCATCAAACCAGCAGACCGAAGATGCAAAAGATGTTCAGGAAAGTGTCGACTGTACACATCATCACCAAAATAATTCAAATCACATTTGAACTTTAAATACCCGAAAACATAACTAAAAGCGGTGAAAGTACGGCAGCTCTAGAGTTTAGACAAAAAGTCACATCATTGAATTCACACATATTGCAGTCCTTACAGAAGGCTGTAGAGGTCTTGGAAATCTCACTCAGAGCTATTTGATAATAAGCTTGATATAAATCGAGTACAGAAAATTTGGAGGTATCCACAAAGCAAGTGAAGCAGTTTTGGAGATCTGGAAGGGTGTGAGGTAATGGGCGAATTGTGGCGCCCTGAAAATATTCGGAGTTCGGAGTTGGCGTGGCCACACGGGCCGGTCGGCGGGCGCGGACCGCTGGGCTGGCCGACCACGTGGTGCCGGGCGTTGGTCGAAGCAAGAAGGGTCCAGCCGCATGGCTGGCAATTCCATGGTGACGCTGTATAAATGAAGGAGACACGTCAGGAGGGCCAAAGATGGCGGACTTTGTGAAACCTTAATGGCAGACATTTCACAGTTCATATAGAAATTAATGTTACCTCAAAAAGAAATATGTACATTATTTGCACGACGATTCTGATGGTGTCGTCAGATTTTGAGTACATCAGTTTAAAGTTTCGTATGCGAAGGTAAATTATACAAGTAACACCCAGCAACGAACTACCAAAATCTAAATTCTTCATCCGATTTCATCGTTCGACACCTCTTTAGAAAGCTATTTGTGTAAACCTAAATTGGTATAAATTTCAAGCATGTAATCGGTCAAAGTGTCCGCTTACTATCGATCCTGTCAGGCCATAAGTACTCCACAGTTACACAAAAAACGGTAGCAGCATGCTTTTAAGTACACAGGGTGGTCCATTGATAGTGACCGGGCCAAATATCTCACGAAATAAGCATCAAACGAGAAAACTACAATGAATGAAACTCGTCTAGCTTGAAGGGGGAAACCAGATGGCGCTATGATTTGCCCGCTAGATGGCGCTGCCATAAGGTAAACGGATATGAACTGCGTTTTTTAAATAGGAAACCCCATTTTTATTACATATTCGTGTAGTACGTAAATAAATATGAATGTTTCAGTTGGACCACTTTCTTCGCTCTGTGATAAGATGACGCTTTAATAGTCACTTACGTGTAAGTACGTGGTATCACTTAAAATTCCGCCAGTGTGGACGGTATTTGCTTCGCTATACATTACCCGTGTTAAAATGGACCGTTTACCAATTGCGAAAAAGATCGAATCGAGTTGATGTAGGGCTATTGTGATCAAAATGCCCAGTTGGCGTGTGCTATATATGCTGCTCGGTATCCTGGACGACATAATCCAAGTGTCCGGACCGTTCGCCGAATAGTTATGTTATTTAAGGAAACAGAAAGTGTTCAACCACATGTCAAACGTCAACCGTGCCCTCCAACAAATGATGATGCCCTAGTAGGTGTTTCTGCTGCTGTCGCGGCTAATCCGCGCATCACTAGCAGACAAACTGCGCGAGGATCGGCAATCTCAAAAACGTCGGTGTTGAGAATGCTACATCAACATCGATTGAATCCGTACCATATTTCAATGCACCAGGAATTGCATGGCGACGACTTTGAACGTCGTGTACAGTTCTGCCACTGGGCACAAGATAAATTACGGGACGACGACGTTTTCTTTGCACACGTTCTATTTAGCGACGAAGCGTCATTCACCAACAGCTGTACCGTAAACCGGCATAATATGCACTATTGGCCAACGGAAAATCCACGATGGCTGCGACAAGTGGAACATCAGAGACCTTGACGGGTTAATGTATGGTGCGGCATTATGGGAGGAAGGAAAATGGGCCCCCGTTTTATCGATGGCAGTCTAAATGGTGCAACGTATGTTGATTTCCTACGTAGTGTTCTACCGATGTTACTACAAGATGTTTCACTGCATGACAGAATGGCGATGTACTTCCAACATGATGGATGTCCAGCACATAGCTCGCGTGCGTTTGAAGCGGTATTGAACAGCATATTTCATGAGAGGTGGATTGGTCGTCGAAGCACCATACCAAGGCCCGCTAATTTTCACCGGATCTGACGTCCCGGATTTCTTTCTGTGGGGAAAGTTGAAGGATATTTGCTACTGTGATGCACCGACAATGCCTGACAACATGCTTCAGCGCATTGTCAATGCATGTGCAAACATTAAGGAAGGCGAACTACTCGCTCTTGAAAGGAATGTCGTTACACGTATTGCCAAACGCATTGAGGTTGGCGGAAATCATTTTGAGCATTTATTGCGTTAACGTGGTATTTGCAGGCAATCGCGCTGTAACAGCATGCGTTCTCAGAAATGATGAGTTCACAAAGGTATATGTATCACACTAGAACAACTGAAATAAAATGTTCAAACGTACCTACGTTCTGTATTTTAATTAAAAAAAACCTACGTGTTACCAACAGTTCGTCTAAAATTGTGAGCCGTATGTTTGTGACCATTACAGCGCCATCTATCATAAAACCAAAATAAGTGGTTTACCTAAAACATTCATATTTCTTTACGTACTACACGAATATATTATAAAAAATGGGGGTTCCTATTTGAAAGAAACGCAGTCGATATCCCTTAGACCTATGGCAGCGTCGTCTAGCGGGCCAACTATAGCGCCATCTTGTTTCCTCCTTCAAGCTAGACTAGTTTCGTTCTGTGTAGTTTTTTCGTTTGACGCTTATTTCGTGACATATTTGGCCCGGTCACGTTCAATGGATCACTCTGTATTTATTCATTTATTTCTTTGTTTATATCCGATATATATTCGTGAAGAAATTGGTTAAATATTTACAGTGTTTTAGAAAGCACAGAGACATTAGGCTACTGGCCTACCTTTTGTTACTATTCCTTTGATATATTTTTATTTAATTTGTTTATGTATTTAATAATGTGTGTTAGAGCGTGTTTATGGTCCAGCCTTAGGACTATTTATTTAATTTCAAATCAATTAAATGTAAATCCAGTATTTCGGATGTGTTTCAATATGTTTGTGAGTGTACCTTGGCTTGGAGACATGGAGGGAGCGCTCTAGCCAATCACAGTGCTCGTTACTAAGAGAGACGTATGGAGGTTGGGGACAAGCATCATTCCCGGAGAGGACAAGCGGTAGTTCTGAACAGCTTGGCGCGAGGGAGAGTCACACAGGACACCGTGAGTCTGGGACGGTACGGCGCGAGGGACACACGGTCGGAAGAGAGACCTGGAATGGTTTGTTCGTGGTCGCGAGAGATAGAAATACTTCGGAGTGCGGACTTGTGAGATTTCCGAAATTTCTACAGTGAAGATGTAGTATGCGTTTAAAACTGAATATTTCGCGAACTATGTTGTCGTTCGTAACTAATTACGTGCAGTAGGAATCTATTGTCTTCTTGTTATTCAACTTATATTTTATTTCATTGCTGGACCAACGACACCAATAAGAGTTTTGAAGAAATATGCCACATACTCAAAAATACAACTACTATCGTACTCCTCATTTAAAGTAGTTAAGTTAGTACCTGCAGATTTTATTTAACTGCAAGCTTTCATTTATAAACGTCTATGTTACGTTCAAAATTCGCAATTGCCGAGTGATAGGAACCTTCGACCATTCGATTCATGTGTCTATTCATATTGTATACCGTAGACTCAGCAGTATTTGGTTTGTAATGCGGCAACTACGTATCCCAGCCCCTAGAAAAGGAAACCATCCAAGACTTTTAATATTTCGTCACTGAGTCAGAGGTTATGTAGCTGAGGGCTACCACTATCGCACGACATCATTTAATGTTTTTGGAAGCCCGCAAAGGGAACTGATTTTAATATAACCTTTTCACTCAGGACCCTATAACCAACAACCGGGCTAAACGCCTTGCCCTGACCCTTATGCACCCGAAATATAGGTGAGGCTTAGAAGTTAATGGCCTAATTACTCCATTGCGGGACATGAACTCAGTCTTTCGTCTTAAAATATTCATTTTAAGTGGTAGCAGTCGATAAGAAGCCTGGCGAACGGGAACATCATCCACTAAACGAATTTTATACTGAATCTTGTCGGTCACCCCCAACCGATCAGTTAATACATAGGGAAACTCACTCAAAACATCCCTTAACTGAATATCCTGAGGCTCACTAAGATAACTACGATCCAGCTCCATCCGTCCATTCTGCAAGGTATTAGCATTAACACTGCTAGCGGAACAGGAGCAGAACGCTATTCTCTCTGACGGATGAAACCTCAAGAAGAAGATACTATTGGCAAACTCGGAGACTAGTCCCGTACGCTATGGTGGCTAACATCATATCAAATCAATAAGCTGACAGAGAATTTATTTGCAACTAACAATTTAAGTGGCAAGGGAGAACGAAGAATCGACAGGCTCCGTCGAACCTCACCTACCAGTGGCAACTCCCGTCCTTTGGAAATATATCTTCGAGGGGAAGGCCCAAAAGACGCCAACTTATGCAAATGTCGAAACACAAGGGCACAGTCGTATTAAAGTACAGAAACAGAACTTACAGAGTCAAGTAGACGCCGAATTGGTTCCCTATGATTTTGAGCACATATATAAGGAAGGAGCGGTTTATTACAAGCGAGAATACGTGCACAAAACCAAGCGGACCTTTTCACTCCAGCGATTACTCGCTTACGATGGCGTCAGCTGTTGGGTCTAAACCCGCTCTGAACGGGGTACTCCCGCACTGTTTAGGTCCGGGATGCACTCCGAAAAATGTATTTAATATATGATAATTTAATGGCTGACCTGCGGTAATTGTCACTATGATAGGAAGAAACGGGTGGCCCTTCTACACTTTGTTAACGCTGCTCGTCAGTAAATGTAAAGGTTTCCATAGAGGTAACGAAATCATTGAGTTGAGCAAAGCTTTCGAGCGAAGACGAGCCGTGACCGATCCTCACACGTCATGTGCTTTAAGATGTTAGAAATATAATCCTCTTTGGTGACATTTATACCCAAAGCCGAGACAGAAACACGGAAAAGCTCAATGGATTGAAGCAACGTTTGAGCAGAAGCCTGAACTTTCTAATAATTGAAGAGCTCATGTTCGTTCCTAATACGTGCTGGAAACTTCCTTTCAATTATACAGGCCCTAAGCTGCTCCAGATCTCCCAGCTCTCGGAGTGCACGTGACAGAAACCCGCTTAACAAACCCTTGCACAAAGGATACAGAATGACTTAATATGAGACCTGAAAGGCGTTAGCATGTAATGTAAACTGCACGACCAACCATAACATTTAGCAAAATTGGTTCAATTGGTCAACCGCTAGTGCAGTGATACCATTTAATAAACACAGGACTCGGCAGGTCGACGAAAGTATCTGAGATGTATCCCACAAGAATTTGGACCTCAGCCTTTGTAACTTGGAACTGATCAACTAAAATACCCTATTCCAGACTCGACTCGTCACTCTCCCAACTTAACGCACCTGAACTGATATGTGATTGTTTAATCCTCGCGCTTAGTTGTTTTATAACGAACTTCGGCTGATGAATTCAGGTAGGATCGATCGACAAGACCATTAGTGAAATGGCACAACTGGGCCTGAACCCTACGCACTTCCTTACAGGTGGGTTGCTACCCTCTAAGAAATCAATGTTTTGAAATAATTGATCCAAAGCTAAAGAAATGGCTGGCATAGCGGCAGCTGTCTCACAGACTGCTTCGGATGAAATGTGAAGCTCGCCCAATGGTGCACACAACCCTGCTGCCAGTTCTGAAACACCACCGTTGAAACGTGTGCGACGAATGTGCCGTTTGTATGGTAGAGGTAGCCTATGCCTTGCCTCAAAACTGGCCACAGTTCTCTGAAGCAAATCGCAAATATAAGACCAAATTATGTAATCAGGAGTAGGCAATTCTTTCTTCCCCCCCCCCCCCCCCGGCTCACTCCCTCCCAATCCCCTGGGATTAACCAATAACGATGCAACCGCCCTATGCTACCATTGTGATGGGAATAGCAGAATTTGGAAAACGGTGTGGAAGGACTAGGCCTCTTCAACTAAGATCATTTATCTTTTTGACAACAAACATCTATTTTTCAAAGTAACAATAGGCACTCTTTAAGCAAAACAGGGATATTCCAAGTTTATGTCTGTTAAATTTACATAGTTCAGAGTTGTTAATAACATGATAACACAGTTACATAACTACAATAATACCCTTTAATGGCCCTAAGGAAGAAGATAAGACTACAGGTGTTCTGGTGTAATCACAAGCGCCGGAACGAAGACGAGGAACGGAAAATCAGAGAAAGTGGTGGGAACAGTCACCCAATAGCCCGCTGACAAGTACCGAGCTGTGCCAGGAGCGCCCCCTGCAAGAAGTGAATATAAGTGCCGGTTCTGCCAGCCTCGGCCGCTCAGATCAGCTCCGTATACGGACAATAGTGGACAGGATTCGCTGAGCAGTATTACTGACGTGTGTCAACTTCCAGGAACAATACACATAACAAAGGACTCTTCATTATATTGCAAGTTGCCCTCGTTTACGACCACTATTTGTTTATCTCAAAGTTAAGTACTGCAATGCGCTTAATTGAAATAAATTAATGTTATCTATTTGATTTGTTGTATAGCTTTCCGAGACCGCAGCATCCTTTAATCTCCCTTGTAGCAACGAATGGGGAAGATCCCACAATAACAATATTTGCATTTAAAGAAATGTGTATTTAAAAATTAAATAACGAGCAAAATAACTAATACTGTGGTCTACATGAATTTCTGCAAGAGAGCGCAAAACCCTGACATTAGCCAGACCCCCAATAGATAGTGTATTAACTAGTTAACAAGATATAACAGTTCGGCTTTATTGCTTGCCCAACGGGTTTACAAATAATGATTTAAAATAAAATTTAGAAAATAGTTGCAGTATGTATTAAACAAAACAATAACATTAAAGGGAAGGTTCCCTGTCCAAAGACAATTAATCAGATAAAGGCCTCTTGACCTACAGCAAAGATTCATTTACAGTGCCAGTCAAATAACGTAAGATACTCAACTTCAGCACGGACAGTCAGACCACCTGACTGCAAACGAACAGCAAGCCCCCCTAGGAAACTGTCGACAGCCGTCCACAGGGCCGAAAGCAAGCCACGCCCATATGGCAAGAAAGCGCTGACGCGAAACGCCCTCCTGGCAACTTATTGGTGCTGTCAACGAACACCGAACATAAATCTCTCCGTGAATTACACTACAACTAAGAGTTTGAACCACGAGTTCACTTATAGAAGCTTTCCAGTAAGGTCATACGCTCTACGAAATAATTCTCTCTAAAAATATAAGGTGTAAAAGAGATCTGCTCAAAGTAAGTAGTAAATTCTTCCAGGAAAGAATAAAAATGACAACTCTCTAAAGTCTTACCATTAGCTGGAGGTCATAATACACAAAACGTAAAGGGGTGGATAACAATAATAATAATAATAACAATAATAATAATAATACCAGGTTGCACGCCAGCTTCTAAAAAACAGTGAATACAAACATTAAAATTCAGAACCAATTTATTCTCTCTCATAAAACAATTTAGAAACAAAAAACAATGTTCTGAAGAACCCCTGATAGTTATGAATGGGAGCTGGGCACAGTACATGGTAACACAAATCGCCATAACAACAAGATACGACGCAAGGCACCAAATTTCATACACTACAAGGAACAGCTGTAATTTTGAGCAGGCGTGATTGCCCAATAATCGGGGCATAACCCGTACAGCCTAAGGCCGAGCCGAGTGTGTTATGTCCATATTACATGAACATGTCACCGTATGAACGATTAACCATGTCGAATTTTTAGAGAGAACCGTGCCCAGCAGATTTACGTAAGTCGCTCCAAAACCACACATGCAGGGCTATATGTTTGTCCTAGAATCACACAGAGTCAAATGACAAAGGCGTGCATGACGACTCAATGAATTAATAGTCGCAAAACATCGGCCCAGACAGCTTGCAGAGTGGGATATCGGTGCACAGAACTGAAGAACCAGATTGCTTGAAACACTGCGCCTGCCCCAGCTCTACCCTACACATGAATTCCCAGCACTGCGCTATTCGAAGGCATTCGACGCTGCTGTAGAGGCAGCTTTTGAGGCCTAGTCGGGACAGAGATAACCGCACAAAAGAATAATACGCTCCACCTACTGAGACGCCAGCTAGAAGTTGTCGGCAGTTGGAACGTAAAATGAGCCCCCACGGTTCGCTTCTGTTTCTTCCATAGACATCTTATAGGCCACGTCCTTTCACCTATGTAAGACTCTGCTGCCTTCAGTATGTTATCTCGCAAGCGTACTCGATCGTCTTTTATTGTATCCCAGTCTTTGGTTTGGTACAACATTGCCTAGGGATCCTCTAAAACTTTCAGCAGCACCTATTTCTCTCAGTTTATGTATGTCCCAAAACTTACCTTTTGACAATTTCTTCCGTTTCAATCTGCAGCTTATAACCAATAAATGAATTAGGGAGCTTATTACTGTTTAAAATCCTGCTTCGGGATCTCGGTCTTACCGTTATGAAACCAGCCTGAAACCTTCCCAGACCCACACATTCAAGTATACAACGTTCCTTCAGGAATCTTAAAAAATTCTTAGCGGTGATTAAATTACACTCTGCACAAAATTCTACCAGTCTGGTCCCGCTTTCATTTCTTTGCCAACAGTACAAGTTCTCCGTCTATTCTTGTTCTCTTCATTACCTTACTACCGAGTCTAGATCTTCCATCAGAATTAATTTTGTATCCAACTAAATTATCGGAATAATATCCTTTTCGCATCGCACATTTTTGCAATCTGTTCATCTGCAGAGCTAATGGCACATCAATTTTTAATACTGAAGCGGATATTCATTTCTTGTCTATCGTGGTTACAATAATGCGTTCAGTATGCTTCTGGGGCGGCGGTTAGAAAATTTACTGTTGTATAAATGTTATGTTTGAATGTAGAAACACTTTCCGGCCGATTAACCATATGTGGGGCGGTGGTTAGAATTAATTGTTATATAAGTGTTCCTATTATTTATGCTGTTGTTTTGCCGTTCTCATTACTGGCTCTCTAACTACAATATTGGCAACCAGAAAGTGATTAGCAAAACATGAAGCCTGTAATTAGAATTCCTAGTGCCCACTTCATCTGAGAAATACACTTATAGCTCTGAGAAATTAGGAGATTGTCTGGGATTCATAATCAAAAACAATTTTCTAAGAATAGTTCAGTATATTCTGAAAGTCACAGATAAAAAAAAAAAGAATCCACACAATCTAACTAACAGAGCAGTTCAGAGTCTAATGCGCTGATGCAACTGTAACTGTCCGAATTAAATGTTTAAGTGAATGCTCGCCATAATTTGATGATAATTTCACCAAACGCCACGCTAAATAATGGTAGAATGTCTGTCCCGCGACGGCACGTGAAAATACCACATACGCAAACTGAAGATAGATAATTAAAGTCAACCCAGAATTAACACTTCACTCGAAAATGATTTCATGGTTACGCGTATCCGAGTAACTTAATACGGCATCCGAGGCCCTTTATAGCAATGATACCGACGCGACGCGACTCCCGACACAGATGGTGTGCTATTCAGCGTCTGGAGAGAACTGGGGCCTTCCTTCCTCGCGCTGCGTTCTTATATATAAAGCCGCGGTGCGGACGGCTAAGGGAACGCCTGATCAAATCGGCTCTCCCAACTAGCTGCTGGGCGAGTAATGCACCACTTTAAGTCATTGAATAAATCATAGCTCCTTTTGCTGATATCCGATGAAGCTCTCAATTTAAATGTGCATTCAGCACACAGGTAAGTAATCATAATAAAAGTTTGACGTGGCTAAGTTAAATATTTTGGGTGAGACAATTAATTTAATTACACTGCACGCAGTAGACGAGCTCTGAACTTGCCCTTTGGAAATACGCTATCGCTATAGTTTTATAGTTATTCAAATGAAACGTCTCACATCTTTTTGGTTATAGCGGATCTCCACTCTACTTAAATTTAAACATCCTAGCCTTATTTATTAGCCTACTTAATCTATCTTGCTTCCTTAATTTTTAAGACAAAAACCAGAGAATTATGAATTTCCACTAAAATCTTAATTTGTGAGATCCAAAGTATTGTTTCTATTAAATTATTATGAAAAAGGAATCTAAATATAAATTTTTAAGTTTCTAGCTCTTTTCTGTTGCGCCAATGATTTTTACAGAAAAACGTCAAAATTTCGAAAATGGTTAAAGTTATCGAACTGATATTCAACACATATTAATTTAGTATTACTCCTGACATGCTAGAAACGTTTTAGGTTATTTGCTTGATTTTTAAAGTATTGCACAACATTTATGACGTCAGAGCTAGTTACAGCGGACTGGCTGGCACACAATGGAAAGACTGATGTGAATTTACTACGGTGTAGTAGGCTGCTTCCCTACATCACCCTCTACTTATTTTTTGTTTGTTTGTTTTTGAACGTTAATGAACGAAAAAAAAAATTAATTACAAGATGGGAAGCAAGAGTACAGCTTAACTCCATATGAAAATTAAAATTGAATTGTATACATACAGAAATATTAAAAGAAAACTGGTTACCTACTTTAATTATTTAAATTGTTGGCACGTTCACTGCCTCTTAAGCAACATTATCCCTCAAAATTTAAGCAAAGTCAATGAAACACTTTGGCATACATATTGCCTTAGACAAACAAACACATAAAAATATGTAAATTTATGAAAATCTTAAATCCATTAAATACATTTTTACATACACAAATTCAAAGAAAACAACACTGTTATTCATGATACACAAACAGATGATTATATCTTAGCAGTCTTTTCTAAACCTGAAAGAACATTTCACAAATCATTTTTACACACGTGGTTGTAGCCGCATTGGCTGGCGTTCTACACTTCTGTTCACAAGGGTAGAGGAGGGGAAGTTGCTATGGTGTGCGTCCTTCACGTTCACTCTAAATTACATGGGGAAAGGGGAGGGGTCACTGTGAGTTGTGTCCAAGTCACTCCACTCTTTCACGCAGCTACCAGGCTGCCATTATCTGGTTTGTCCTGTAGAACAAACAAAAAGAGTTCCTCAGACTCTGTTCACTTAATATCTAAGGGTGGGTCACAATGAAATGGGGATATATACATTTTATCCTTCAATATTTTGCTGAAACAAAGTTAACAGAACTTTTTCAATTTTACTCTCGTGGTTACTTAATTGTCATAAAATCGGTAAACAAATGGCTCAAAACGCCGTTAGTCACGTACTAGAGAAAATTTATGCTCAAGGCATACAATCACGAATCCTGTTTAATTTCAAGTTATTATTTCTGGGCCTGAACACTGAACCAATGCTCGGTACATTCCTGACATATCTGTATTTTATTTACTTAACTGACTCATCTTCGATTACCTTATTCTTAGAGATAGTATGAGTATATTTGATTAGTAGTTGTATTCTCACCTTCTTTGTACATGTGAGTAACTTTTGGTAATAGTACAGTTCTGAGTGTTCAAAACGCACTACGTTTAGTTGACTACTAAATCCACTTATTGGTCCTCTGCTGCTGTGTCAGTTCCACATCTGCAATTATGTACTTACTTCATTGAAGTGTATTTATGCTGAGCTATAAATAGTGTTTCACTTCTGCCATTATGTTACTTAATTGTGTTGCTAGTGTATGTACTTATTTAACACTCACTCTATTAACTTTTAAAGCATAGGATAGCACATTTATTTCATATCTATAGTGTATTGCAGCTGATCAGTTTGCTCACGTGGCAATCCATTTCCACTCGATCGGATGCTGAAACCACAGGTAGTCTCTCTCGTCCTACCACTAAAATGCATTAAGTAATTATGGACGAGCGTAATGCTAAATTCCTTAAACCTATAGGACACCATGAGCTGCTCTGTCTCATCTAACATAAGGGTACCTATGGTCGCATTCACGCCTCCAACTCGTAACCTCAATACATGTAGGTGTGTCCTGTCACACACAACACCAAAATAATGGCCAGCTCCAACCTTATAAATACTTCAGGGACGTGTCCTTCACGTCTCATCCACAAACAATGTTCAATTCTATTACACTGCCATTCCTTGCTACACAAGGTAAGTTTATTCTTACAACTTATCTGCATATTTTTCATAACACTAAGCAATCTCTTTTACTATTTATTAGTTAGCTCTAAAGCATACACTAGGTTTTACTGCCACTTCAGATCCTGCTTGAACACGAATTTGTACATTTTTTAAAAATAATACTGTGGGACCATTTCCCATAAAACAACAACTTTGTACTTACAATATTACCAGGATTCTATACATAATTGTTACTCAAATACATTTTTATCTTAATTACGTCATACTTCTCTGTTGTTTGTCACAGTTAGGTTTGCCACAGTAGGTATTTTTTTTCACTAATCGGTGGATAGAATGGTTACAGAACTCATGGCTTGATAGCCATGACGGAAAATTTTTGTATTGCAAAGTAAGGAGCCGAAATTTTTGTAGATAGAAAAGATGAAGAATGAGTGAGACCTGAAATGGGAAAGAAGATCTCACACAGCTGGGACTGCACAGCTGACACACTGTGTAGAGGTTACAGAACAACCTCCTCCCTACAGCATTCATTGGTTTCTTATTGGCTTGATAACCATAACGGAAAATTTTAGCATTTGAGGGTAAGAGCGGAAATTTTGGTGGATAGGAAAGATGAAGAATGAGTGAGACCTGAAATGGAAAGAAGACCTCACACAGCTGGGACTGCACAGCTGCCACACTGTGTAGAGGTTACAGAACTACCTCCTCCCTACAGCATTCATTCATAAACTTTGACCACGCCACGTCGATCTGAAAATACCTTATGATGCCTTTTTAGAACCTGTCTGAGTTCTTCCTTCTGATTAGCTGAAATTTTATCGATTTCCTGCAATTTAGCTTCTATTTTGTCCAAAATAATTGCTTCTTCTTCTTCTGTGTTTAGCTTACTTGTACTCTACTTAAATTTAAACATCCTAGCCTGATTTATTAGCCTACTTAATCTATCTCGCTTCCTTATTTTTTAAGACAAAAACCAGAGAATTATGAATTTCAACTAAAATTTTAATTTGTGAGATCCAAAGTATTGTTTCTATTAAATTATTATGAAAAAGGAATCTAAATATAAATTTTTAAGTTTCTAGCTCTTTTCTTTTGCGCCAATGATTTTTACAGAAAAACGTCAAAATTTCGGAAATGGTTAAAGTTATCGAACTGATATTCAACACATATTAATTTAGTATTACTCCTGACATGCTACAAACGTTTTAGGTTATTTGCTTGATTTTTAAAGTATTGCGCAACATTTATGACGTCAGAGCTAGTTACAGCGGACTGGCTGGCACACAAAGGAAAGACTGATGTGAATTTACTACGGCGTGAGTAGGCTGCTTCCCTACATGCTGTCTGTATTAGCTAGTTCATTATTAGATCTATTCTTGTATTCGTATTACTTCGTATGTGTTGAGAACCATTTCCTGATCTGACCGGTCGTCCTCTTCGCCATGCCATCGCAAGTCACTCGCTACCACTATTCCTTGTCACATGTTCCTTCCTGTTTTTAAATTCATTAACTTTGATACCCGATTAAGGATCTAACATTCCACTCTCTGATCCATAGAATGCATGTTTTCTTTTTCCTGGTGACAGCTTCCTCCTGTGTAGTCCCGGCCCGCAGATTCGAATAGGGGACTAGTTCACCACTGCGGTATTATACTGAAGTGACAAAAGTCACGGGATGTCTCCTAATATTCTGTGGGACTTCATTTTGCTCAGCGTAGTGTAGCAGGGACTCAAGTCGTTGGAAGTCGCCTGCAGAAATACAGAGCCAAGTTGCTCCATAGCCGTCCATAATTGCGAAAGTGTTGCCGGTGCAGGATTTTGTGTAGGAACTGACCTCTACGTTACGTCCCATAAATGTTCGGTGACATTGTTGACGGTGAATCTTGGGAGCCAAGTCTTTCACCCGAATGGTCCACATTGTGCACACTGACTTGAGAAGTTATTTCAGGTAGTGTTATTTGTCTGTTAACTCTCTTGACACTGTTGATCGGCCTCGCAGAGTGGCCGCGCGGTTTCATGCGCTATGTCACTGATTGCTCGGCCAGTCCTACCGGAGGTTCGAGTCCTCCCTCTGGCATGGGTGTGTGTATTGTTCTTAGCATAGTTTAAGTTAGTTTAAGTAGTCTGTAAGTCTAGGGACAAATGATCTGAGCAGTTTAATCTCGGAATATTGAATTCCCTAACAGTTTCCGAAATGAATGTCCCATTCGTCAAACTCCAACTACAATTACGTGTTCAAAGTCTATTAATTCCCGTCATGCGGCACAATCAGATTGGAAACCTTTTCACATGAATCCAAGTCCAAACGACAGGTCTGCCAATCCACAGCCCTGTTATACCTTGTGTACGCGATGTTACGGCCATATGTATACGAATCGGTCTTTTTTAAAAGGGCGTAAGTCTCTACTTTGGCTGTTTTGCGTTTTATAGTCGTACACATATTATGAGGGTAGATCTATTATTTGGGTTTAATAGGGCGTCTGTAACACATTCGGTTGCCTTGTAACATGGGACTGAAAATCATATTTTGTTTTAAGAGGACGGAAGTCACTGACATGCGCCCTTTCAGAACTGAACGTTTAGCAATGGTCAGATCAGTGAAAACATCTGAAGAGCTGGATGCTGCATGCTTTGTGTCTTCCGGGTTTGTGGTATGTTTAGTAGGAGCAAAATGTTGAAAGGCAAAACCTACGTAAATCACAGTGGAACCTCAATTCAGTGAAAACGGCCCGGATTATATTGCAAGGTAGTTGGTAATTTGCTTTTGCACAGGCTACAGATACGTATGTATGTTTTAACTGGTACTTCTCGTAGTATCACATTAACCTACATGGTGTGTGACCGTCGGTGAACACTGTCGTGTTTTAAAGAATTGCTTCCGAATTTCTCTAAAAGTATTTTTATTCTTTTGTGTGTTTCCAGGTGCAAGAAAAATGTTTAGTACAGCTGAGAGAACACAGTTTCGTAGACATCTTTACAACGTTATATGGTATTTTAACTCAGAAAAAGTGAAACTAATAATAAGCAAGACTAGTTCCTCCAAGCCACGCAGGATTAGCGGTCTGAGACGCTGCAATCATGGACTGTGCGGCTGGCACCGGGGGGCGGTTCGAGTCCTCCCTCGGGCATGGGTGTGTGTGTTTGTCCTTAAGATAATTTAGGTTAAGTAGTGTGTAAGCTTAGGGACTGATGACCTTAGCAGTTAAGTCCCACAAGATTTCTCACACACAGTTCCTCCAAGAGCTAATAGAATGTACGTCAATGAAACAGTGGAGTCCAAGAAAAAATGAAGAACCTGTGGTAGAACGTTCTCATGGTTTCATTTACCGCGTTTTAGAAGGCACAATTCGGGAAGAGATATCTGCGAAAGCTTCTTGTGAATGTCTGACACCAGTGAAAAGTGAGTTCGAAGAATATGGCAAAGGAAACTTGCTGACAAAACCCCAGAAGACAAAAGGGGAAAGGAGATGAGTCACGGTCCTCCTCCCCCGTCCGCATCAAGTAAGGAAGCATATTCAGTCCTTCACATTGCAGGAATCACACTAATACTCTACAAAGGGGTTTAACGTTAGTGCACATTCAGATGCCAAAACGATGTGGAAGTTGTTCTTAGAGAAGCATTCTGATACCAAGATAAGTTACAATTTCTACATGAATTGTTTCAAGAAGAATCCCAACTACTGATCAGGGTGGCCTCAGGTGAGCATCTGCTGTACATGTGTTGAGGGCCGGCTGGAGGGGCCGAGCGGTTCTAGGCGCTTCAGTCTGGAACCGCGCGACCGCTACGGTCGCAGGTTCGAATCCTGCCTCGGGCATGGATGTGTGTGATGTCCTTAGGTTAGGTAGGTTTAAGTAGTTCTAAGTTCTAGGGGACTGATGACCCCAGATGTCAAGTCGCATAGTGCTCAGAGCCATTTGAACCATTTTTTGTGTTGAGATTAATTGAAGCTGAGATGTCCATATCTCAGTGATAAAGCAAAATGAGCAGTTGCTACGGAACTTATAAAACACCAGCGCCAAAGGAGCATATTTTACTCTATTCTCACCTATGAAAAATCGTATGAAGCGAGAGAAAAGACCCGTGTATTATCCCTCGCATCTGATTTTCTGCTACATATTAGCCTGCCAAAAATATAAGTCCGAGATCTATTTTATCTCAGAAAAATTTCTGTCCATGCCTTCTGCATTCAGGACGTAAAAAAGGGGTTAAACACTTTGTAGCTTCATCATGAAGGAACCGGTGGAAAGTGTGCCATTGAAGACTGTTCTTTTTCATTTGATTATCTGAAGTTTATCCCCTAAAACATCACAGAGCTTCGAATGTTCTGTGGTAAATGCACGGAACAGAACAAAAACCAAACGCACTCTACATTCTTACTTTTACTGGCAGATTCTTGACGTTTCAAACTTATTAAGCAGTACTTCCCAGTGAGAGGACGCAGCATTTTAGCGTGAGATCCAGACTTTGCTGTCGTTTCAAAACAGCCTTGGCAGAATGACAGGATATTCGCTGTTTAACAAGTAGCACAGAATATTCTACAAAGTAGTATAAAACTTGGAAAATTGATGTGTACAGAATTTGACATTTCATTTGAAGCTGGTAGTTTTCGAAGAAAGAGGGAACAAGCCAAGATGTGACACAAATAACTTTCCGATCAGCAGTAGATTTAACATTTCCAGACATCCAACTTTGGCAGACTATAGGAATCCCATATTGAGGCCGACATGTTGCTAACAATTTATTATTGACTTTTTGCACTTTTGTTTTTTACTGATTCCAAGTTCGTGTCTTCCTTTCGAACAGCTAATTAAATAATCTTTCTACAAACAGCATAGATTCATGTACTAGTCACTTCTAAACATTCTAATTTTATTCCTCTACGCAATGTATGTAACTGCACCAAATAGTCAAATAATGAAATTTTTCTGCAGCCCTCCGACATTAGTTTCTCCAAAAATTATGTTTTGGAAGTCCTTTCATTCATGACAGTCCCAAATCTCTGATATCCCTTCATAATTCCGTACAGTTACCTCCTTGGCGTTGTCCTATGTTGTGATTAACAGGAGACACTACACACACACACACACACACACACACACAGAGAGAGAGAGAGAGAGAGAGAGAGATACAAGGTGATTTACCTGCTCCAACCGATCTCGTTTTATGCAACCCGCAGTTTGGTATCTGGCCTTGAAAAGCAACACGCGAGGTTTACATATCGTGCAACTCGTTATGCGAAAACTATTACTCCTGCAACCAAAATGAACAGGTCCATTTTGCATGAAATTTAGTTTAGTTAAATTTTATGCTGGAATACGTCTTCACTCCCGGCCGGGGTTTTTGAGTTATTCAAGAAAACGTGGTGATCTTCAAATGCAGCTCCATCCACCATACTCATCTCTCAGCAGTCGGGGCTTTCAGGATGTTGTTTGGGTCACTGGTTACTACAACTGCACAAGAATTTCGGCCTACACGATCTATTCCCGATATCCGACCATTTTTGGGCTCAATTCATTTGACTATTATGCCAACAATGTAGTCAGCTATTTCATTAACAGTATTAATCTAAACGTGCCTTTGTGGGTTATGAAAGAAAATAGACTTCTGCAAACGTTGTGACAAAACCAATTAATCCTTACGAATACTATAGTTTCGTAGTCAGAAGGGTTGACGAATACATCGACGTACTGGTTTATTTTGTAGTATTAAAATTAACAAAATTGTTAGTTAAAATTTACACAAACCTCTGTGTTACAATCTGTAAGTGCTCGACTACGTCGGTGAGTAATAGGGCAAGTCAATGAAGATCAAGAAAAGATTGTATGTGGGAAATAATTTGTGCAGTCGCAAGTTTTTGTACAATGGAAGCAGACAGCGCCATGAACTACACACCAGAAATTCTTACCGGTGGTTTTGAGTGTGAGAGTGACATATTTGATTTGTAAGCAGCCAAAACACCTTTCTTTTATTCACTCTGAAATTAGACGACGTAATCGATCAGACATTTCAAATTCTCTGCCGGATTGTTGACTATATTTATTTATTTAGTTACTGCTTATTTATCCTGTACAGAGTAAGGACTTTTGCACGTTTTTCTTGCATCCCAGCACCATATTCAACTAGGTTACATTTCCTGCAGAAGAGTCTTGTTCATTTTTTCTGTAGAACTTAAGTTTGCGTGGAGCGAGCGAGAGAATATGGAAACCTCGCTCGATGTAATATTGCGGGTTGCACAAAACGAAATAGGTACGTGCAGCTGAAGCACCTGTATTAGTATGTGCGCTTATTAATGCTTAGAAATAACTGACATTGCTCGTTGTCGATTATCAGCGTCCTTCTCTTCCGAATTTCAGAATGCACTTGATCTTCTTACATATCAGTGTAAATAACCTCGTCTGCTTGCACAGACTCAAGGTAGTCAAATTTCGCAATATAAATTTTATTTCTATTTCGTTCACATATTTCTTTCTTGTTTTTATCGTGGCTTGCTCACAATATCACTACTCAGTTAACAGGAAAGTTAGAAATAATACATAAAAATACTGAACCTAACAGCTTTTGCTGGAGCGGCGAGCGTATGTCTCGCCCCGAAGCATTTGCTATGTTGGCGGCAGAGCAAATCGCTACTGTGAAAACGCTACTGTGTGTACAACTCACGGCAAACAATAACGTTTGCAATAAGCCAGGTATAATATTGGCAATGCTCTCATGTAGCTTGGAAACGTGCAAGTAGCGACGAGAATTTATGTGTCAAAGGCAGCCCTGTGAACTCTAACAATGACGTAGTTTTCACGGCAGAAGCACACATTCACTGTGATACGATGCACATTGAGCCAAGGCCCAGAAACTGACCGATAAGCAGTTGTGAGCGTAGCGTTTGGTGGCGCATTTCACCCACTGCGACACTCAGTATGTTCTGGCCCTCACGCGATGCATGCTTTTCAAATATGGGGAGTTAGTTTTACCATAATCCCAGCGAACTGTTGTGCGCTGACGAAGGAGATGCAAGCCTGAAATCTTGATGCAAGAAACACTATAGCAGACCCAATATCGGCATTTTTGTTACCGAGCCCTAGAACGAGATGTTTTAGCAAGATTTACCTTCGGTTTAGCATGGCATTGGCAAGTAATAGTAGACATCGTTGAGGAAGCACGGCGAATGAATTTAAGTCCCTTGTTTGAGAACAGATGTTCCACTTGGAGTAGTCATACCATCGTCCCTGCTAATGTCAAGAACATACGTAGAGCGGTCATGGTATGCATGTAATTGAATGCACCTCGCCCCTTAAGTAGGAACTTCCATTAAATGAAACAATAAATGACTAACAAGAAACAAATGAAGATAAAGTGACTAGTGAAATTATTTATAAATATTAGTCGCATGGTATAATTTGAAATATACAGCTCTTTACTAAAAAACACTGTTCAAAGTTTAAAGAATCAGCAGACTTGCTACTTTGTTAATCCATAAAGTGAGCCTTAATACCAGCACTTTTTATTATAAACACCTAACTTAGCGTCCGCTGCTTCGCTTCCGTATCTCTTTTATCGAATTCTTACCTTGTTCACAAATTGTAACAACTTCTACATTGTTCAAGCTAAATAAGGTCATAGGAGTATGGTCTTTGCTAAATGTACTTGTCACCAGAATGGCAGCTGGCGTCCAATGCTTTTGTTAATCATGCCTATGCTTTCTTACGGTGGTATTTGCGTAGGAGCCTCATCCTTTGACACCTGTTTCCTTATTTCTAACCAAGATGTCAAATACCAATTTTCACTTCTTTAGCATCAAAATGTTTTAGCAATTCTTTAATAATCATTTATTTTTCCTAAAAAATTTCGCCCACTGTTTTAGCTCCATAGCGACTGAATTTAAAACAAAAGTACTGAAACACCTATTTCTGCAAATCTGGCCGAGAAAACCAATACCTATTTTAGTAGGTCTAGCTTCAAAATTGCCTGAATAGTGACATGTCTTCAAAACATATTGTCCCTTAATTCACCCCCTTAGGGCTGGAATTTCTCAAAATCGCTTGTTGAACAACGATTAAAGTATAAGACCAACACCTTCTGCAAATTTCAAGTTTCTGTCCTTAGTGGTTTTGGCTCGGTGATGTTGAGTCAATGAGTGAGTGTGTCAGTCAGGACGTTACCTTCGACATATAGAGATAATGTGTCAAAGTCGAAATACACTTTGCCGTAACACAGTGTCCTCTTTTTTAACTAAAGGCACTGCAAGCTGCCACACCCTCCCGTATATGACAGAAGCGTTAGTTCACACAAAATTAGTATGTTTTGGATCAGGAAGTCTTCAGGACAAAGTTTCTAACGGAAGTGAATCTATAAATGCTGTTAGTTAAGTTAATGAATAACAGATTAACGATAGGAAGTCATCAGGTACGATGACACATCATAACGAAAGGGTATCATCAGGTACAGTGAACTCCTTAACCCACCTCGGTTGGGCGAAATCTCTGAATAATGCCTTTGTGGCAGGGCTCGACTTGGATGTAAGCACGTTCGAATACTGGTGATGGGTGGAATTGTAACTCCCAGTTGTTGGCAGGAGAAGTGAGGAGAGGTGGTGGTGTGAGGATCCCGACCACCAGTTATTGCGTCAGTGACACGGATTAAATTTCAAACCATTCAGGAGTGTCTCTTGAAGTGAGGATGTGGTGATCCCTCCACTGGATGGAGACGTTGAGCTCGGGCGAGCCCTTTGGTGTTCTTTGAAGGAAGTAGGCCACGTTCTGGTTGCCGAGAAACCTAGGACCAAAGCTAATATTCGGACCTCTCATTCAGTATCCTTATGTGCCACTCACATCCTCACCACTGTTCACAAAAGAGGTTTGAAAAGTTCCACAGTTCTCCTTGAAACCACGGAAAGGAGGCGCAAAATCCAAAATGAAGCAATTTACTACTCTGGACAGCAAAATTTCAGATCTTGGGATAGTGATTAGGCTATTGGTAACGAAGAAAAGCCATATTCCGAAAGCGCAAACAGTCACCTCCAAAGGAACACACAATACACCTGTATTATTAGTTTAGTAATCTTACTGTTAAAAAATAAATCTAGCAAAGAGAGGAAGCAGTAGCAGGAATCTACTAGTTTTAAAAGATGTATAAAAGTACAGTCATATAATCTTACCAAGGGACACAGAGATTTCAGTCAAAAATGAAATTTGGGGTGGTATATGTAAATACACGGAAGTGACTAAAGTCATGGGATACGTCCTAATATCGCGTCGGTCCTCCTTTTGCCCGATACGATGCAGCAACACGACGTGACATTGGCAGCATATCGTTGGAAGTCTCCTGCAGAAAAACTGAGTCATGCTGTCTGTACAGCCGTCCGTAATTGCGGAATGGCCAAATCATTTGCTGGAACCGTCCAGAAAGTTCTTCATACCAGTCACAAACAGTTGTGGCTTGGTGACATCACGCATTGTCATTGGTGTATGAGCACCATGAATGGTTGCAAATGGCTTCCAAGTAGATGGACATAACCATTTCCAGTCAATGATCGGTTCAGTTGGGCCAAAAGACCGAGTACACTCCATTTGCACACACAGTAATGGAGCCAACACCAACCTGCATAGTACCATGTTGACATAGATGTGTCTGCACCACACTCTAACCCTACTATAAGCTCTTACCAATTAAAATCGGGACTCATCTGACTGGGCCACGGTTTTCCAGTCGTATAAGGTCGAACCGCTATGGTCACGAGTCCAGGAAAGGCGCTGCAGACGAAATTCTTACCAACGGCACTCGTGTCGTTCATCTGATGCCACAGCCACTTAACCAAAAATTTCGCTGCACTTTCCTAACGGATACTTTCTTCGTACGACCCACATTGATTTCTGCGGTTATTTCACGCATTGTTGCTTGCCTATTAGCACTGAAAACTGTACGTAAACGCCGCTTCTCTCGATCCTCAAGTCAAGTCCGTCGGCTACTTCGTTACCCGTGGTGAAATCTAATGCTGGAAATCTGGTATTCTGGACGCCCTCTTGGCTCTGTGAATCTCGGAATATTGAATTCCCTAACGATTTCCGAAATGGAATGTCCCTTGCGTCTAGCTCCAATTACCACTCCTAGTTCAAAGGCTGTTAATTCCTGTCGCGCGGCCATAATCACGTAGGAAACCTTCTACCAGAGTACAAATGATAGCTCCACCAATGTACTATCCTTTTATACCTTGTGTACATCTGTGGATATGCATATCACTATTCCACGACTTTTTGTCACTCGAGTTAATGGCTCAGTATTTCATACTACATCTTTTTTGTGACAGCTAGCGCCTATATTTCGTAAGAACTGCCAGATACTGGAGCGGTGGTAACGAAAGGAGACATCTTAAGGTCACACTGGCTGCCTCTATTGCTATCTATGCACTGCTAGCAATGTATTAGTACAGCCCCAGCATAATGTTTTGTGTTCCGTGAGTTATCGTGTGTTCAAGTCTGTTTTCAATCTTCCATGGAAGGATACACTAATGTGTGTTTAGTAGTGAGCGAAATGTAGGAGTACGGTCGTAGTACTCCGGTCGGTGTGTCTCTAACGTACTGAAGTATCTTACTGATCTAGCCAACAGTCAAGAAGCCAGAAATAACATGAACTTTGTGCAAGTTCATAAAATGACCTCGAAACCGTGTCCTATTTCCGAGTCGACTGTATTCTATACGAACAGTACAGTGACATCGGCAGAATCTTTAGATGTGTGCACATGTTTCGATTCTCCACGATAATGAAAATCTATGGAATTTGGCGATTTTCAGAAAAAACTAGTGCGTAGGACTGTACTTAGATACTATGCCAGACGAGTGTCTCCGACGGCTAGAACATTATAGCGTGGTCTCCATGAAAAACTTAATTATTATGTCTCGGAAACCCGCGTTCTTTTTCTTCTCTGCACACTTCATTTTTGATCAGACAGTGTAATGATGGACGAAAATTTTAAATGGAATGCAGAGACAATGCAGCAGCAAGGACGACGTTTTGAGTTCAATGGTCTTATCTACATTTGCATCCATACTCCACAAGCCTCCTGACCGTGTGTGGCGGAGGGTACATTGACTACCTCTATCGGTTCTCCCATGTATTCCACTCTCATATTGTTCGTGGAAAGAAAGATTGTCGGTATGCCTCTGTGTGGGCTCTAATCTCTCTGATTTTATCCTCATGCTCTCTTCGCGAGATATACGTAGGAGGGAGCAATATACTGCTTGACTCCTCGGTTCCCGGGCTCGAATCCCGGCGGGGTCAGGGATTTTCTCTGCCTTGTGATAACTGGGTGTTGTGTGATGTCCTTAGGTTAGTTAGGTTTAAGTAGTTCTAAGTTCTAGGGGACTGGTGACCATAGATGTTAAGTCCCATAGTGCTCAGAGCCATTTGAACCATTTTGACTCCTCGGTGAAGGTATGTTCTCGAAACTTCAACAAAAGCCTGTAGCGAGCTAGAGCGTCTTTCTTGCACAGTCTTCCTCTCGAGTTTATCTATCATTTCCGTAACGCTTTCGCGATTACTAAATGATCCTGTAACGAAGTGCCCTGCTCTCCGTTGGATCTTCTCTATCTCTTCTATCAACCATATCTGGTACGAATCCCACACCGGTTAGCAGTATTCAAGCAGTGGGCGAGCAAGTGTACTGTAACCTACTTCAAAAATGGTTCAAATGGCTCTGAGCACTATGGGACTCAACTTCTGAGGTCATTAGTTCCCTAGAACTTAGAACTACTTAAACCTAACTAACCTAAGGACATCACACACATCCATGCCCGAGGCAGGATTCGAACCTTCGACCGTAGCGGCCTCGCGGTTCCAGACTGCAGCACCCGGAACCGCACGGCCACTTCGGCCGGCTAACCTACTTCCTTTGTATTCGGACTGCATTTACTTAGAATTCTTCCACTGAGTCTCAGTCTGGCATTTACTTTACCGACGATTAATTTTATATGGTCATTCCATTTTAAATCACTCCTAATGCCTACTCCCAGATAATTTATGGAATTAACTGCTTCCTGTTGCTGACCTGCTATATTGTAGCTAAATGATAAAGAATCTTTCTTTCTGTGTATTCGCAGCACATTGCACTTGCCTATATTGAGATTCAATTGCCATTTCCTGCACCATGCGTCAATTCGTTGCAGATCCTCCTTCATTTCAGTAAAATTTTCCATTGTTACAAACTCTCGATATACTACAGCATCATCCGCAAAAAGCCTCAGTGAACTTCCGAAGTTATCCACAAGGTCATTTATATATATTGTGAATAGCAACGGTACAACGACATTCCCCTGCGGCACACCTGAAATCACTCTTACTTCGGAGGTCTTCTCTCCATTCAGAATGACATGCTGCGTTCTGTTATCTAGGACCTCTTCAATCCAATCACACAATTGGTCTGATAGTCCGTATGCTCTTAGTTTGTTCATTAAACTACTGTGGAGAACTGTATCAAACGCCTTGCGGAAGTCAAGAAACACGGCATCTACCTGGGAACCTGTGTCTATGGCCCTCTGAGTCCCGTGGACAAATAGCGAGTGCTAGGTTTCACATGATCGTCGTTTTCGAAATCCATGCTGATTCCTACAGAGTAGATTTATAGTCTCTAGAAAAGTGCTGAGGACAATATTCTTGTAGAATAAAACTTTGGGTTCACAAAACCATAGGCACAAGTATATTTTGCACGACTTCGACTGAAATATTGGCCACAGAATACCAAAGTTAGTTTTGCGCAGTTTTATGGGTGATTTTGGCGATGGTTAAGTGACTAAGGATCTGTAAAAGCGAGAAAAAAGTTTTGGGTAAATAGGGAATATTCACGCTCGTATTAAGGCTAGCCGTCGGAAATAAAATTCTGGCGACAATGCGCAGGGAGTCCCTCGCAAATAAATAGCGTTATTACGTGACAGGATGAAGTAACGATGTCTGATGTGTCACCAAAATTAATTTTATAATTTTGTTAACAATTTTTCGCTGGAATTTTCCAGGAGGTCCGACAGAACGCAAATTCTTCAGCGATGATATTTTTCATTAGGCGGATGGAACTGTTTCACATTCTTACGGTATTTTATTTCTTATCTCTGAATATTTTTATATTTTCGCAATAAAATATATATCATAAGCTTCTGTAGACTCTGCGAATGGTCATATATTTTTTCATTCCCAATGTGTGTGCGTTTTTCTTCACAGATTCAAGAAACAAAATATTTTTCTTCATGATGTCATGTAATGTTAATTTTTTTTTTATTTTGTAGCAGCAGACAAGATTTTTCTTTTGGAAAATATTCCAACATATTTTACACTAAAACTAGGGATGCCTAATTTTTTTTGGAATATTTAATATGTTTGAAATAATCTCTAACTGGAAATGGTGTAAAACAGTAAGATGACCCTGAGGTTCCTGTTCTTGGGACGGCCGCTGTAGAATCAATGATATGTAACTCCACTATTGCCGACTTCGAAGAAATACGTTTTAGGTATCGGATGTCAAATTCCGGAAGCGAAATATTATCCACAACTTGTGCAGAAACCAGACTGCAGTTGTGGGATTCGAAGGGTATTAAAGGAAAACAGAAGTTGTGAAGGATGTGAGGAAGCGTTGTAGTCTGCTGTTATTGAGTATGTACATGGAGAAAGTGGAGAAGGAAACCAAAGAAAAATTTATAAAGGGACTTAAAGCTCACGAGAAAGAAATAAAGATGTTGTGGTTTGTCAGTGGCATTATAAACTTGTCAGAGGTGGCAAATGACTTGCAAAAGTAGGGGAATGCAATGGACGGTCCGCACATAAGAGGTTATAAGGTTGAAGTTAACAGAAATAAAACATTGGTAATGGAAGGTAGTCGAATTAAATTAGACGATGCTCAGAAAATTACTTTAAGAAAATGGCTCTGAGCACTATGGGACTCAACTACTGAGGTCATCAGTCCCCTAGAACTTAGAACTACTTAAACCTAACTAACCTAAGGACATCATACACATCCATGCCCGATGCTGGATTCGAACCTGCGACCGTAGCGGTCGCGCGGTTCCAGACTGTAGTGCCTAGAACGGCTCGGTCACTCCGGCCAGCTTACGTTAAGAAATGAGGCACAAAAGTAGTAGATGGGTTTTGCCGTTTGTGCATCAAAATAACTGATGGTACTCGAACTAGAGAGAGTATAAGCAGAAGGAAGGCAAGAGCGAGAATATGTGTCTTGAAAAGAGAAACCCTGAATTGGAACATAAATTTTAAATGTTAAAAAGTGTTTGCTGAAGGCATTTGTTTGCTGTATTATCTTGTGAAACATGGATAATAACGAATGAAGTGCTGAATCAAATTGAGGATAAAAGTAATTTGTGGAGCAACTCGACTAAAAGAAGGGATCAGTCAATAGAACACATCCTCAGTCATCAAGAAGTTATCAGTTTGATAATGGAGGGAACTTTTGCTGGTAAAAATTGTAGATGGTGACCATGACTTGAATAAAATAAGCGTATTCAGCATAATAACTTTAAGAAAGTAAAATCGTTTTCACTGGATGTACATAGAATTGCTTGCTTCTGAAATCCATGTGACTTCACAAACCAGTACGTATTTTTTTTTTTTTTTTTTACAGAAAAAACTGTCAATAACTTCTGTGTTTAGAAATTAACTTTTACTTTTTTATTAATACTAAATAAATATGGTTTTAACAACTCACTGTATCACTTTTACGTTATTCAAATTCTGAATTGTTGATAGCTAAAAAGTGTAATTGTTGAAGGTTACATGTTTGTCTTGATGGTTGTACGATGTACTCACAGTAACGGCCAGCTAAATAACTGATAAAATATAAGGAAACAGTTTGCCACATTATAAAATTATCTGACATTGAAGATATTCTACAGTTAACGTTGGTATACCTGTGGAAGCGTTTGCCTTGATGTCAACGTTTGAAACCGAGCGAGACTAGCACACTGAACTCGCATTCGGGAGGACGATGGTTCAAATCCACGTACGATCATCTAGATTTACATTTTCCGCGATTTCCCTAAATCGCTCCAGGCAAATGCCATGGTCGTTCCTCTGAAAGCGGATGACCGATTTCCTTCCCAATGCCTGAAATATTTCGAGCTGGTCCTCCGTCAGTAATGACCTGAACGTCCACGGGACGTTAAACTTTAATATCCCTAATCTTCCGTTTACCGGTATTTGACCTGCACCGTATGTGAGAAGAGAGGCTTATGCTGTTTAGGAAGTATTATAATCTTGAATGCTGGCGGAAATGTGGTCATATAACCATGGAATTATGATATCTTACACCCTTAAATGTCGTCACTGAGCACTTCCCATTCATTATCCGACACTCTCAGTTCACTCGCACTCACCGTAGGATTTTAATCCCTGTTTTGCACACGCGGTGTCCTTGGAATTTCACACCAATATCTTTCCTTTCTAAGCCGCCAATCCGTACTATTTATTGATTTACACTTCATTATTGCTTGCTTTCGATTGGCTGATTGTAAAATTAGCCGTTAGATAGTGAACGTATGACGTTTCGAATGCCAACTTATACCCAAGTTAAATACTCCAATTCTAAAGTTCTGACGGCGAGTCTATTGGCCCACATTGTTCAGTAACTCATTCCCTTCCAACTGTTATTATAGTAATGAAGAGGGTGCAGTATATGAACACTCTAGTACAACACAGTTAATTTGGTTGACTTTAAATTGGACTGTTATCTCACTACATGTTCTGATCAGTCACACTGCAACAGCAGTTACTCATCTATCACGACCCTATATGCCGTTGTCGATTTCTTATCGTACGATAGCCTTTTGGTTATATGATAATTCCCTCGAAACGAAATTATTTCTGAGCTTCAAAATTATTATTCTGACCACGATCATGTGATGGTTGTGGCGAATCTGAACAATCTTTCCACAACAGTATGTCACATTTATGTGCGATTCCATAAAACAAGCTAGGAGTTTGTTTAGTAGGTCATAAACAAAAGCGACATTTTCCAGTCTCTCTTACAAATACGTGTGGATCTAACGCAAACGAAATTTACTGTGTTACGTGTTGCGCAGTATCAGACAGTACAATGGCAAGGCACAGGATTTCGGGCCTCTGGCATGCAGAGCACACGGGCAGCCGTTTTCGAGGCAGACTGGCGCAACGTGTTGCGGCGGGGCTGGCAGGTAAACTCGTGTCCAGCGCTTTGGATTCCGTGCCGGCGTCTACGTGCCCTGGCGACGGACGGGCGGATCCCGTCGTCAGCGACGGACCGTATATAAGGGGCCTGACATTGCTCGGTGTGCCACAGTGTGTTCAGCAAGCAGCCACACAGCCACCCCAACATGTTCAAGACTGTGAGTAACGCTTCTGCTAACAGAACTGGGCTGGTCCTTCATTCACGGCGTATCTCGACGGTAGAAGGATGAATATCCTTTCTGTCGAGTCACTGAAGGCGTATTATGCGTAGACTATCTAAATTTCTACGTGGTAGAATAAAGGTGCCAGCAGTTCTTCTGAGCTGGTAGTGGGGTGTCATTGACTCTCCGATACATACGCCAGAGCAGAATAGCTTCACCTGTGATATTATGAAGTGTAGGTAGGTTCGAACACAATCCGTAATTTCCAAGTAACATAATTAGGTCTCCATTGTCGCGCAGCCTCCGAACCAAATGGTATGAATTTCGTGTCACAAGCGTAAATAATTTAGGCGCGGTGGGAGACCCAGTAGTAAGATCAAATGGAAAGCAAGTTCTGTCTTTTAAACGCATGAATTCATCTATTCAGCAGATGGGGAGTGGAGCTGTCGCGTCGTGTGCAAAACACTCTTCGGCTAACAAACTGGGTGCGTCAAATGTAACTTCGCTTGCTGTATTGACTTTTTGAAAAATGTTTTCCTGACATGTAGCAGGCTATTTTTGGAGTGCTTCTTATTCACTTCGGTAGCAGCGTAGATGGTGGCTCACTTGTTTAGAGGAAGGCAAGGGCATTCCACATTCTATATGAAGTTAACGCGCTACGGCCTCATACCATACATCGGGCAGATGACAGCAAGGTGGAATATCTACTGTAAATAAGGAAAGGCTGGAGAGAAAGGAAAGTTTGCTTAGTTCGAGAGAAAAAGTAATAGAACGACTGAAATACGTATTTCAACTCACAGGCGTAGAAAGTAACAGTGATAGGGAAAGTTCTAAGTATACGCTCGTGTCCCGATCGTGCAGCCAGTTGAAGTGCAGCAAAAGTAAAATAAATAAATAAAAATATGTAGTTCACGAGGAAGATCACAGACGCCATTCCTTCATTATTGTTCTCTCCCTGAAATGTCAAGTTATCTTTGGAGAGAAAATGTATAAATAAAATGGAGAGTTCAGCTTTGTACACGTTTGATACGTGAAGCTCGACTTAACGCCTGCGTGTAAAAGGTATAGGCTTCATCTGCACAGCACTCTACATACTTTTCTTTAATATGGAATGTTCCTATTTATGTAAGGGATGGTGTTTCGTATATAAACTGCGACCTCACTTTGCGGTAATGGCTATTTGACCCATGAAGTTTGCTTTGTAGAAAGCGAATGATAACACGGATCTCAAAGTGTAAGAGCCGGCCGGGGTGGCCGAGCGGTTCTAGGCGCTACAGTCTGGAACCGCGCGACCACTACGGTTGCAGGTACGAATCCTGCCTCGGGCATGGATGTGTGTGATGGCCTTAGGTTATTTAGGTTTAAGTAGTTCTAAGTTCTAGGGGACTGATGACCTCACAAGTAGAGTGCCATAGTGCTCAGAGCCATTTGAACCACAGTGTAATAGTCTGATGACAGTACACATACTCAGCATCACTCACATTTCAAATCGATATAAATACTTTTGCCTATGTGTCCAGTGTTTTATTCCTTGACAGAGGCATGTCTGACTTAGAATGAAAAATATTTACTGTTGTTCAAGGGAA
Source organism: Schistocerca piceifrons (assembly GCF_021461385.2). Lineage (NCBI taxonomy): Eukaryota > Metazoa > Arthropoda > Insecta > Orthoptera > Acrididae > Schistocerca > Schistocerca piceifrons. Next base: position 288,644,870 of record NC_060144.1, on the reverse strand, counting down.
CATTCAAAAACTATCTGCTTCGTGGTGACCGTCATACATTAGAGAACTGTACCAGCGTGAATAACACGCAATACTGATTCGTTTGATTTCACACCTACGACTCATTAAAGCGCAACATTAAAGCAGTTTTAGGTTTCAAACATGTATTAGCACTGTCAAAAAGGTTAAAATGCTAATTTAGGAGTACAGTGTCACCGAAGATAAGTTTTATCATTGAACGGCTATGTAACATTGAACACCTATGTATTTTGTCTCTAATCAAGAATTTATGAAACAAACAATTTTTTCAAAACGCGAAGCATTCTCATGTTATATATGCAACACGAAGCTATTGTTTATTTGGATAAAAGGGGTGGGGGCCTGAAGATGGCAAAATGAATTGCCGAAACTGGTTGCTGTCAGAATAAAATAAAATATCTTAATGTATATGACTGTTGGTGATGTTTGTTGACACGGAAAATACTTGAATGAAAAGTGATATTTATCTACGGCATTATGATGTATATTAATTTCGAGAAGCTGAGAGTTGGATCGCAAACGATATACACTGCATTGGTAGCCCATTTTAATGTCAGAAGCCATGCTTATTTCATAACACTGCTTATTTCATAACACTTAGTTACTTCTCACTCCTAAAAACGTTGATTAAGATATAAAGAACCTCGAACCGGTGCAATGAGTAACAGTACTTACGTGCAATGGCTCGAGCTTTATTAATGGCAGCTATATATTTACAATTCGTATAAAATAGTCATGTTTCAACGTTTAACTGTGTGGTGTCACCGCCAGACACCACACTTGCTAGGTGGTAGCTTTAAATCGGCCGCGGTCTATTAGTACATGTCGGACCCGCGTGTCGCCACTTTCAGTGATAGCAGATCGAGCGCCACCACACGGCAGGTCTAGAGAGACGTACTAGCACTCGCCCCAGTTGTACGGACGACGTAGCTAGCGATGCACACTGTCGAAGCCTCGCTCATTTGCAGAGCAGATAGAATAGCCTTCAGCTAAGTCATTGGCTACGACCTAGCAAGGCGCCATTAGCCTTACATAGCTTGTATCTAAAGAGTCTCACTTGTCTCGTCAAGAACGATGTATACAAATGATGGATTAAAGTTAAGTATTCCCGCTACGTACTTTTCTTTATAGCATTCATTACGTATCCTGTTTCAGACCTATCTCTAATCTGCGTGAGCTTAGCACGTGCCTTTCGGCTACTTCAGAGTGGCGTGGCTGTCTTGTTACGCCACAACAAACTGTCCTTCAGAATAGTCACCAATAATGTATACAACACGTCGCCAGCAATGTGGAAGTCATAGGATATTCTTAGTGGATACTGATATTTCGAGTAGAGCAGTCTACTGCCCGACGAATGTGCTTTCTTCGTCATAGGAATCACGTTTAAATTACAAGAGCTTAAGTCGCGAGGATTGCGGTGGGTGGTACAGCTCTTCCCAGTCCCATCGATCGAAGAAATCAGTCTCAAACTACGTCATAAATGCCCGAATATTGTCCTGCAAAATGATAGACGGATCCTGCAGAAAGTGTCGCCGTTCGCTAAGTTTCTAAGACATTCATTTTTGAAACAATGCTGGCGATGAGCGGAGGAAAAGGGGCTGTGACATCTTATAGCTAGCTTTCTTTTCTCAGAAGTTATTGCAGGTATGGCGATTCACTGGGAACTGCATCATTCTGTAAAATAGAAGTTATAAATAAGCTGTACAAATTATCTAATTGACTCATTAGCTCCTGGCTTAATGAAATGAATACAAAGGGTATATATAATTTAGAGTTCTTCATTTTATAAATTGAAATGAGCGGAGAAAGGTCTTTCTCATTCTAAAGTTTTGTCACTAAAGCTGATGACAGTGGGGAGTGGAGTGTGGCCCACCATGGTTGTCCTTACGATTCGTAGAGGTAGCGGTCTCAGAACGGTGGAGAACCAGAGGTATTTAACGTGACGTGTGCGTTGCAGGTGTTCGTCGTGCTCGCCCTGGCGGCCGCTTGCCTGGCCAGCCCCGCCCCCAAGCCGGCCCCCGGCCTGCTCTCGGCCGGCATCGTGGCCGCCGGCCCCGTCGCCTACACCGCCCCCGCTGTAGCCGCCGCCCCCGTTGCCTACACCGCCGCTGCGTACCCAGCCGCTTACGCCGCCGCTTACAGCGCCTACCCCGCTGCCAGGGCCGTCTACTACGGCTAAGTCTACGCTGTGTCGCAACCTGTGTCATGACAACAGAACGATATTAAATATACTGCATCACTGAACACTTGTTTTTCTACCATCTTGTGATATATGTTACACATATAAACACTAGAAATAAGTTCACAGTAAATAAGGTGAATCTTAAGGACAAAATGACACTGAGCAAACCAGGTACAAGCTTTGCTGAAAACTCTAAATGGAACTATGTTTCAAGAAACCCATGGTATACAGGAAGTAACGGCGAGGCATATTTTGTAGTACGCATAGCTGATGTTTGAAAATATTCCACAAAGCAAAATAGAGAGAAACACATTGGCAGAATCAGGAAATATGCACGACGAACGTAAAGTGTCATACGGAGGGAATGATCCATATCTGGCGTATCGTTACAGTGGCAGCTAGTCATGCAACACATTCATTGCTCATCCCAAGATATAACGTCATAAACAGAACGATGTTCCTGTGAGAACTGTAACTAACCACACATTAACCATATTTTCAAACGTTTACACATTTAATGACAAGTCAACGACGATTAGTTGGAGGTATGACGTAAACAACTCGTTAACATATAAAATACATAAAATGCATTATTATCGGACTACTTCGGCTGGTCATCACATGCATGAATGACAGTCGGAAAAGAAGTTTCTCATCTCCACTATTAGAAAGACCACACGTCACTACTTTGACCTAATTAATGACAGATATTTCTATATTAATAACGGTAAGACAAGGGTCGTGAGGCTCTATCTTACACTGTATTTCGAACATTGTTTCTCATTTATTACTTTGTTAATACTAACCTCTCCAGAATACTTAAGAGGTTGCTTAATTTTTATCTTTAGTTCAATATCTACAAAACTTCTCAAATACCGATTATCTTCATGTAAAATTTTATTTCAGCCAGTATGAAAACTTATGTGAATGAAGTCGTTATGTTACAGCTGTTTGCTCCAATTCTCGAAAAGTGGGGCACAGCCCACCTGTTGCCGTTACTCACAACGTACATGTGTGCCGTGTCCGGACACCACTTATTTATGACTTAAAATAGTGTAAACCCCGACATTTAAATTGTACAACTTCAGAAACCTAAGTTTAATACGACGTCCTTCCAACCAAACTTCAAACGCATTTCTCTACATCGCTGGAGACTACTTTGTGTATGTGTGTGTAACGTACTAGTAGCCGAACTATTGAAACACTCCCTCAGATTTCATTATCGTCATTATACGGAATATATGTCGCTCGTGTAAGCATCATCTGAATACCTCTAAGGTCCAGGTTTCGTTTCAAAAATAAAATAACTCTTAATTGATAGTGTTATATCAAGCTCTTTTTCTCTTCTTCTCAAACCCTTTTTATTTTTTCTTTATGGACTTTCAAAATTTAGAAATGAATTCACTGTAGCAGACATATTTGTCCCGACCGAACCAAGAACTGTATTGATAGTTGAAACTATTCTCATTCATTCTTGCGACTCTGTAGCATATTCTTAATAACCAGACATGTTTCTATCACTCTGGATATCTTCATCTAAGTAGGAGCGTCATCAACTTGTTTCTTCAGTGTCAGAACCTTATATCTGTTTACAGAGCAAGCAACATACTTTCGCAGAAGAGTCAACGCGAGAGTTTAAGAATCCACAGGAGATCAGCAGGGCTCGGGTTGGTGTGGTGTGCGATGTGAGGTGGAACGGATACTGACAGAAATCAACGATTTTGTATAATACTATGACACATAGTCCAATGTATATTTGGTCCATTTTATTTTAGGAACGCCACAGTTGTCATGACAGACAATTTAGTTTTTTTGACCTCATTGGTTAGCTTCTACAATCTAAAGATGAGAGCATTGTCTCTCTAAACGCATTGTCGAATGGGATGTAGGACAGAATTACAGTCGAATGCGACCAATTATTACTGAAAATATATAACAACCGCTACTTCAAATCACTTCTAGATAACATTAAATTCATCTTTCTTCCCTTATGTCATTGGTGATACCAATCTTAAATTTCTTGGAGAAAGCAGTACTTCCCCCGTACATTGGCCGTTTGAATGAGTAATCGAGGTCTCGACAGTCCTATCAGCAGAAGCTGATATCTCTGGCTTGCTCCTTTCGAATGTTACTTTGGTCAGCAGTTGTTTTCCACTATAGACAGTTCGCGTTAAGTTGGAATAAATACAACTCCCTGGGCTGGAATATTTAAAAGTTATTAACTAATTAAAAATATTAATTTCCTGTTTCCTAAACAATGCCTGCTATATCACTGTTGTTTCGTATAGCTTGTCAATATACGAAGTCTCATATACGTTATCTATTATCACACTGATATAGGGACACCTAAGGAGAAATTTCTCATTGTAATCATGATCATCGATTCTTTAATCGTCCACGTTTCTTGCTGTCGTTCACAGTATTTGGTATTCAACAGAACCTTATTTTCTTTCTTCAATGTGATACCCCTCGAATCTTTACTCTTTCCTGTTCGGTTTGATATACTCATTGTGATTATCTTCTGCGCATGTATTAAAAAGACTTGGTGACTTGTTATTCTGACAAGTTTTTTCCACGTGTGTAAAATTAGGAACATATGTCGGCTAATATATGAGTCGGACTCTGGTTTGTAGAGGGGCATAAATACTTGCATGTGCTCTTTGTATTTAATGGAACTCGAAAAATTTGGTTATGGTACACCCGACGTATGGCTCTTGAGAGAGAGATGTGGTAAGTCAGGAAGGAGAAAGTTCCACGCTTCTAAATTAAGACGGCGTAATAGTTACTGACTGTCGTCCTGTGAATGGATACACAATTCAAATACGTATATCAACATCACTATCTCGTTACATGCAAAATCTCAATAGCTATCATTAGCTGCCTTCAACTCTCTAGCAGTTGTCATTGTAAGTGGCCTCTTCCACATGAGAAGTTTTAAACTACACTGTCTCCTCCTGATCGAGACTATTTTGAGCTACCGAAACCCGGTTCCGATCAACGGCTCTCCATGTTCCTTAATAATACTTTAGGACTTATCTTGTGACTACGCGTGTACACCGGTACTGGCGTTTCTGTACTGATTTTTTCGTCATTAACGTCACTGCTTCAACGCATTTTTCTTTCCTGAGGAAATGTACCTTGTTCGTCCTGTGATGTGTATGGGAATTAAAACACCAGTCGTCTATGAAATTCTACTGTCTATCAGTGGACAATATGTTGATCTTAATGGCTCGAAGTATTATCGTCAGCTCTATACATTGCCTTAGAAAGTGGCTCAGAAAAATCTTCCTGTTAACACATCTGACACAATGAAATAGCTGGGTTACAGTGAGAAGCAACGACCTGGCAGTCACTCCGAATGATCCATACGGTAAGATGTGAGGTAACCCAACTCACCCATTTTTAAATGTAGGTTACACTACGTTCTCAACTGGACTTACTGCCGAGATGTTTTTCCTGACGACTGAAGCAACATAGTCCTCTTAACTTCACGTCTAACACATATGCATGTTGCTGCTGTTGAGTCTACCTTTTACTAGGGATTTCGGACTGCACACAGGGCCTACACGTGGAAAACTGCTCCACAATTTATCCACATCTCACCCCCCCCCCCCCCCCCCCACTGCTTGTGTTGGGAAGATCTTCCTCTCCACGGAGAGTGTTTGCTCTCTGACTCCAACTCTCATCTCTACGGTCGTCGGGAGCCTGTCACCTACGGATCTTTAATCTCACAGTCCAGATGCAGTTTTAGAGGCGAGAGCCGTGTGGTATATGTCTGAGCTTAGTCGTCACCCACAAGTGATCCAAGATACTAGACATTCAAAAACCTTTCTTTTTCTCTCTCAAAGGTTTGCATTTCCTTCACTTACAGATCTCTTTCCCCGTCTACAACACTGCGACACTTGGCACGTCTTGCTCCAGAATGAGTTTCACGTCAAAGTCTGACACGTTTCGTAGGCAGAATATTGTACCATGTCGGCCATTTTCTTGATGCTGATGTCTATCCTTTCTGTGGTCCATACGCCTTAAATTCCAAGTAATTCCATACTCAAGGGATGATTAAAACGGAGGAGGTACAGGCAAGGTTCTAGTGGTGGTGGTTTGCTGTAACACTCCTCTGACTTGTTATGGCGTGTTAAGTTCAAATGGTTCAAATGGCTCTGAGGACTACGGGACTTAACATCTGAGGTCATCAGTCCCATAGAACTTAGAACTACTTAAACCTAACTAACCTAAGGACATCACACTCGTCCATGCCCGAGGCAGGATTCGAACCTGCGACCGTAGTGGTCGCGCGGTTCCAGACTGAAGCGCCTAGAACCACTCGCCGTGTTAAGTGAGCCTGAGTAACTGTGATGGGCACTTGCACAGTGTACTTCCGTTTGTGCCGCTATGGAGGAGGGGAATGGAAAGGGTGAAATCTCTCGGTACAGGCACATAGCCTACTCGACTCGAATACCACCCACTTCATGAGACACTGCACAAAGATTTGTAGTTTGTTCCAACACATTGACCCTAGGACTGGTGGTCTGGAACTCTACGATACCAAGCCCCTCCTCCACTTTCCGGCCAAAACCTGGCAGTCAAATTTTTTTCCAACTGCGGAATTCGATCCCGTTTACCTCGGACTAGAGCGCCATGGCATGTGCATGTGTTCGTCATCACACCGACAAAGGCAGGTGCGATGTACATCTACGTACCCACAGGGTCCCACTGACGTGAGTCCAGATATTTGTAGTGATCACTGAGAACAGTGAATTGAACACCATTATCTATTACATCAGTATGTACCTTATTTGTTGACTATTTGTTAGAGTTACTATGTGTGGTATGTTCCTAGATTGGTTAGTAAACGTGGCACAAAGAAGTCACTAAAATATATTTTTCCCCGGTCAACAGGTCAGATATTCAAGTGTGGCTGTCTGCAGGCACTAGTATAGTCTACAGTGACAAGCGTAGTCCACTTCGCGGTGCAGTTGAGATAGTGCAGAAAACATCACATAGTAATTTAAGCGATGTGTTTGAGGGGATTCTGTTAGACGCAGATAGAAAAATAACATACACGCTGGAGCTGGTACACATTCAGGTGCCAATGTTCACAATATTTGTATCTACTGCCCTAATACCTTATAAGGTTTCTACAGTCAGTCATTCGAGAGATCAAAGTTCATTGCAACTGCCTTCGGAGCACATTGGATTATGTAACAACATCTAAACGTTTAACAACTATGAATCACTGGTCTCGCGTGATTCTCACAGAACCGTATCATCCACTCAAAAGACAAAAATCGATCTTCAGATAACCTTCAATGTTACCAGTTCCCACAACCGGAAATGGATAACGCTGTGTCTTCGTCATTAACAGTTTAGTTCTTCTTGTGTGATAGAAGTGCAATAAAGTTAATGGACCTCTCAGATTTATTTTACGTTATGGGTCCTTTGGCCTGTCTTTTATCCGACACACTCACATAACTTATACTGCCTTGCTTTTAGAAATTTCATATTTTGGGACATCCATAATCAGTTTTGTAAGTTGCAGTCCCTTAGTACTTCCACGAACAATTTCTAAAGTGATTTTGACATATTAACGATGTTATTGTATCAATACATTACCTGTATATTGTATCAATACATTACCTGTAGCTTCATAAGTAGCTTTTATTATATGTAGAACATGACTGAGATGAAAAATGTTCATCACTAAGAGGAAGCTAAGTATTTTTAACTCTGATATGAATACGAAAGCTCCTGTAGGCCGATTATTAGTTGTCAGGCTAGACACGATCAGCAGCTCATGAGGGTCCGACAATTAACTTCCGTTAAACGACCTAGGAGTTAATATTACTTGTTGACAGTGTGCTATGATCTGATTGCAACACGTTTGTTGCACAACGATCGAAATTTAGAATCTACGGAAGCAAGGGAGATGAGATGGCGTTGGAATAGTACCTGTAAGTGACGTAAAATGACCTACACTGGCAGCTAATATAGCTCAAAGCACGATAATATGTTTTAATGTTTTACAATAACTTCCAGAACATGTAATTACTACTCGATGTATTATGTACACTACCTTTGTGAATCAGAACGTAAATTGTGCGTTAATTGGTGATGTAAGGTCATAACTGTAATTTAAGCTGGAGATTAGTTTTCCAAGGTAGCACGTGGGCACAAATTCATGCATGAAAACGTAATTTGAAGCTAGTAGTGACGAATGAAGTTCTGTGGAGTATGCGGTGAACAGGTTCAATTAGTCTCCCAGCCCGAGAGCCGCTACAGGCACATGCAATTAGCTATACTTAATAATTCACAAGGAAACCGTATATTCAATCACAGTGATGGCACAGCTGCACACCAGCAGTGCACACCTGTCGGCCGATGAGTGGTTTTCTGTACAAGCCTGAAAAATTAGAAACATTATGAGTTATTACATAAAACATATTGTTAACAGTAAATTCGATTAGTAGTTACCACATGCAGCTCTCCCTAATTGTGTGCATCACTAGATTTGCTGCTGGACTTTGTTAGACTGCCATCAATTCTCCTGTTTACTACGTCGAGGTTGTTAACTTCTAATACCTAGATTATTAGATGTGAATTTTATGCTGGATGCAGAAATGCGTACATCAAAACTTATGCTGTATTGACTGTATTACGTTGCAACCTTTCCCGTTGTTTCTGGGACAAATTGCTGTGGAACTTAAGAGGTTCCTTGTTCCAGTTAATTTTAAAACCTTTGTGTTGTTTTCCTTAGTTATCACTTTTACCACATTGAAGAGCAATTTACTAAGCTACCTCGTTCCGTTGCTGATCTAAGATTAATTCTTTACCCGGCCGAAGGATGATCTAGGGCGACATTAGTTGCACCCGGATTAATGGCGTAAGAGCTCAAACATATGGAACGCGTGTGGGAAGAATATTCCTGTGGTGCACTCACACAATTCTCATTTATAATTCTTTCGGGACGCCATATTGGTTCGAGGGTGAAGATATTTGTTGCCCGGCCTTTGTCGATATTGTAGCTGTCGTAAGTAAGAACACAGTGTCATCAGTTAAACACAGCACCGAAATTCCGATATGCAGTGGAGTGCAATCTAACAAAGCCTCAAGGAAAGCAACAAATTGCACTGCACGTGCCACAAAGATTACGGTTCCATTAGGCACTTGATCTGACGTGTTTCGCCAGGTAGGATTATTGATAGTTCTATTGCGGCGCAAATGATTGACTGAGTGCAGTTAAGTGAATTAAGATGCCTCCGACAGCTAATGCAAGAGGGTGCGTAAGTCGGTCAGACCACGGACGACGGAATGTTGTAGCATCGAGTGCTGGATGCTGAGACAACAGGAACTACCTTTACAGTGCCGGCAGTCAGCACATGACGTGGCGCAGCCAGGGAACCAGAGTTGAAATATCACCAAATCACCAGTCTAGCATGGAGGCAGAGCCATTACAGCGTTAGTGGCCCAGTTACTTCGCATCTGGACACGGACTTCTTTGGCCTCAGTGATTGAGACCAATGCTGCATTAAAACAAGGAGACACCAAGGTCACATAAATACTCATTTTAATCCAAGCTACTGCTGTTAGTGAAGTCATTCCTATGGGCTGACCTACGTCAGTTCATGACCTACAACTATGCATACTTCAGTCAGTCATCTTCTTTGCACAATACCACTGTTACCAGCGGCCTTGCTGCTGGTGTCAAATCTGATGCAGTTGACTTACTGCCAGGCCAACTGGGGACCTGTTTCAGCGCCTGTTGGATTAAAGTGTAGATCCTCATCTCGTGCATGGGGTTGCGCAGCCTTTCAAGTGCCTTTGGCTGTGCGTTTATTGCTGCCTACCTCTGTTCATGTGCGCAGCCATCTGTGCTTCCGGAAGCCATCTTGTGAGACCATAGTTAAGCTGTTTAGCATACCACTGTGATGCTATTGATTCCATCCCCGAAGACCTGCAGCAATGGGAAGGTCCCCCATAGGGTCATGCACACTTAAATGTCGTGCAATTGATACTCGTTTAGTACAAAAGTATATCTAAATGATGCACTCACTGAATGCAGAATAGGAACATATTTCAGTTAACAAGGAGCTGCGAAAACGAACTATAGCCTTGGCGAAGGTGGGTGGATATATAAAAGGACGACATAAAACTATTTCATGAATACAGTCAATGGTTGAGGAAACTATTACTGATCTGTAGAAAGGTCCTGGAAAAGTATGAATGAACGACAACAATCCCTCTTAAACGCAAGATCAGTACACTCAGACGGTTGTTAAAATTTAACCTGAGAAGTGAAATTCTGATGCAAATTAATTAACTTCGCACTTTTCTCGTGTTGGTGACCGCAACGGTTCCACGTGCTTACCTCTCAGCTGTGCGAGGGTAGAAGACGGCTGCAGGTGTGGCTGAAAATTATAAACCCAGATCAGTGTCTGTTTTCTGCTCTATGTGGGAGACGTCTCTCTCTGCAGTTTTCTTTGATGAAGTCGAGCCAGCATCTTGTATGCTGGCCTCGAAGAAACTGTGTTCTAGATGGCACCCCTTAATCAAGTGTAGTCTGATTGTTCTCTACAAAACGTAGTTGGTTCTGTCAGCATCGCTATCTCGCCAGCCAATTGCGGCAGATATTGAAAGTTCCGACTAATAATAATTTATTACATCACCAGATTAGAATTATCCCATTCCTGCTGATTCTCTCGTAGTTAACCAATAAAGTACATTTCTTCCATGGCATGAGGAAGAAGGCTGAAAATTTCTCCCACTCCCTGACAAGCGTTTGGTCATAGCTAACCAAAAGATGAAGCCTGTTTCTATGCATGGGAACTTATCGTCTATCATAATATTTACTTTGGACAAATCAAAGAACCCCTTACTAGACTTTGAAAAAAACTCTCCAGCAGATGACACCTGAGCTTCACAACTGTTCTCATGCTGCATATTTCCACGCTCGTGTTTTCTCCTGCTTTTGAGATTCTCCTTTTATTTATTTATTCTTTTGAGTCCTCTGTCTTCTGACTAGTTCGATGCGGCCGGACACGAACTCCTGTGCCAACCTTGTAATCTACGTGTCCAATTATTTGCTGGATGTAGTGATGATAGAGTGTATGCCGTTGATTTTGATCGAACTCACACGATTGGAACATCCTAATGCGGAATATGTAGATGCCAGTGGTGGATCGTTGGTGATAATGAGGCCGCTTGGCTACCCACGCTCGTGGTAGGCATGTTGAACGCGCCCTTCTGAAGGTGTTGGGCTCTCCCATAGTGGGGCAGCTGGCCCGTGTGGGGAGGAACGTGAAGAGGATCTTGTGCGTCTTTTGCTTCCATTTCAGCAGCCCAGTCACCAAGTGAGGAAGCTGTCGGTGACAGCGTGTAGTCACAGGCAATGGTCTCCATCGTCTATTCTGTGTCCTGTGGGGCGTCGGCCAAGGGGATGTCTGGGGTGAACGAGGTCGTTGTACTATCTGTGGCGTTGGAGGCTTGTCTTGGGGCGATATTGGTAGAGTCTGATGGCAACGGCGAGTCAGAGACAGTGTCGGCAGCTTGCTCCCCGTCTCTATCCTGGCGGTCTTCTACCATCGTTGTTTTCGGGACCGCGTCTCCACCGCCATCGAAGCGCCGGGGTCAGCACCTTTGGCCATGTGACTGGCGCCAGGAATTGACGCCTCCGTTACAACCACGGTGGTGGTGATGGCGGACGTTGTGTCTTGAAAGGGCGTCTCGTTGTGCGACGCCGCCAGTGTGGCGTCATCGGTGGCTGAGCTCAATGTTGCGTCAGGATGCGTCATGGGCGCAGCTTCTGTGCACACCGGCCGCACCGCTTCCGCGTAAGGAAGCATTAGTGCGGTCGGGACCAGGCACGTTTTGATCGGACGTATCGTTCCTGTTCACAGCCGGCATACGGCTGCAGTTTCCCGTCATAAAGAATGATGGCTCGTCAACCGCCGATGAACACGTGCGACGGAACGTGTTTGCGGAGTTCGATGCGTATTTGTCGGACGCCATTCAGAACGTGATACGTTTAAAAGGAGTTCCACTTCTCTTCCATGAAGCTGAGGACCGTGCCATACGGCTGTAACGCGTCAGTGACGAGCACGTCCGGGCGTCGAAAGGCAGTTCGAATATGCGCACAGTAAGCATCCCCATAGCCGCGGTCACCGTGCTGACGTTACCGTCAGCATGGTGGAAGGGGCAGCTGTTGGTGGAACGTCGGACTAGGTCAGCACACACTTCTTCGTACTTCCTCTTGAGATAGATTTTACTGGAAATAATAGACGGATAGATTCCTAACAGCTCGTGGCGATCGACATGCATGTCGTCTTTCAAAAACCGTTCCATTTCATAAGCCTTTGAACGCGTATAGGAATCGTTGGACGTGAGTTTCACCATGACCTGGCGGTAAGAGAGCTCGAATTCCCAACACCTATCGCAGTACCTCTCGCAGCGAGTAGACAAACACACTTGCGGAGCGCTCCCTAGCGCGCCGCGCGTCCAAGCCGTGTCGCGGCTGAAGACTGACTGTCGCCCCCTAGACTACGGGGCTATTACCTAAAAAGATTACTTGTGATTCTTACGCGTTGCAATTTTATAGCTTAAGGCCTGGCCTCCTCGGCGTTCTTGCTCGGCTGGAAACACAAACTTTTGACCTCTGTTCTCTATCGGCATGGAGAACGTCTATCAGCAGGAAACGACTTTACGACTATTCTATTCCACTAAGTGAACTTCACCTTTGCGTGCCAGCTGAATGCCCCAATGTTGCCGAAATAACAAGACTCCATCCCCCCCCCCCCCGCCCCACTCGTTCGAAGAGGGAAGGAGAAAGTGAAGTAATTAGAATCGCAATCATTAGCAGTAGTGAATATAGCTTGCAGTTTTCATGCAGCTTTAGTGTTTGACAATGGGGGGGTCTGCATTTTCAGTTATGAAAGCGTCAAGAGACAGTTTGAGAATGAACCGCCACCTGGGACCAAGTCACGATTCTGCACGACTCTGTGCACTTTGCCCTGGACTGCCGAGCAGTCTGTAGTCTGCATTAAGTGCCACCACGGGCCATCCTTGCAGACCCACTCCGTTATCACAAGATAGCGCCAGACGCTGCAAGCTGTCTGGCCACCCACTTCGAGCTGTGCACCTTCTGAGACCACACACAGATTACGTCCGAGAAGTGTTAATACATCTATGTATCATGACGATAGTTACAGTTCACGAACAGTAAGCAAATGTCTTACAAATGAGAATTCCATAAAAACAAGTCGGATGACTAACTCACCGCTCCGTGCACCATGCACAGGATGGTAGAGTATTGGCATCCTGACCTTTACTAACCTTAGAGGCTTCCCATGAGGCGCCGGCCGTTGTGGCCAAGCGGTTCTAGGCGTTTCAGTCTGGAACCACGATGCTGCTACGGTCGCAATTTGCAATCCTGCCTCGGGCATGGATATGTGTGATGTCCTTAGGTTAGTTAGGTTTAAGTATTTTCTAAGTCTAGGGGACTGATGACCTGAGATGTTAAGTCCCATAGTGCTTAGAGCCATTTGAACTTATCACGAGGCCTAAAAACGTTCTTTAATGAATGCATACTCTGAAACCGAGTGGTGAAATAATGTTTTTAAATAATACTACCACACCATGGTACATGATCACCTACACATCATCATTGCAAGCGAGAATATGTTTCAGTTCCTGCAAGATTCAACATTTTCCTATAAAAATAACGAGAATTGACCATAATATTCCACAGAACCCGTGAACAAAAACCTGTGTCCAATGGCTGGAAAGAAAGTATAGCTCACTCCCAGTCAACAGCAAGTGTAAAATAAGTGATCCACGAGACTGGCGTCCAGTCTCGTTCATTCGATGTTTGGTGTACCTCTAGCTTATACGGGGTGTAACGAGTGCAAGTGCAGATTTTTTTTACATGTGATATCTTAATATGTGTATACATCAATGTGTTACTTTTTTTTCTCTGCGTTGAACAGACTTCCCACAACCACGTCACAGACTTTACCATCTGATGTTTCCTGGATAGTCGTATTGCATCACTTAATAGACAGTACCTGTCAGTATAGACTTACCGTTTTGCGTCCACCCGTCCTCACTGCAACATCTGACCTACTTCCCAGGGGAAAATAGCGTTAATGGCTTGCTCTTGCCATATGTACTATGAGGTAGTAACCAACGTAAAAACATGCCATTAGTAATGGACATAAATATTAGTCTGCAAGTGATGTAAATACTGTTGCAGTGTTGTTCACTGCACCGTCCTCATTCACCTATAGAAGTGCACATTACACCCTGCATCTTGAACTCAAACATACAGAGATTTCTCGAACTGCTAACCTCCTCTGTGCAACATAGCGACATCAACTTCCACTTTTATTTCGTGAAACCATGAGTCAAGAGTGTCAGATAAGGGCAGTATTTCTTTTTTCCTGTTTGGCGTTTGATGCAATACCACATTAACATTTATTAAGAAAAGTTATATGATACTGGTTATAAAAAAGAATTTGTGACAGAGTTGAGAAATGCTTAGATGGCGGGAGGTAGTGCGTCATCCTGGGTGGGCAGTCATGGAAGGGTGTAGAATAAGGTCTGGTATGTCTCAGGAAAGTATATTGGGAAGCTTGCTTTTCATGCTGCGAAATAATGATCAGTTATATAATAGGAAATGCCGACTTTTTTCAGATGCTACAGTTAATTATACAGAAGTAGACCTACTGCCTGAAATAACAGCTATTAAGTCGGATCTTAATAAGACATCACAGGGGTGTTAAGAGTTAAAAACTGCTTTAAGTGTGCAGAAATCCATAACTATGCACTTCAGGAAACGGAAGAAACATCAGCATTAGTTATTCGGTATTAGGTATTCACCGTTAGAATCAGTCAACTCATAAAAATAACTTGGTGTAGAAAATTTTGGGATGTGAACAGATAGACCACGCTGGGTTAGTCGTAAGCAAGGCAGATTTCTGTTCATTGGGAAAATACAGTCCATAAAAAATGGACAAATTAGTTATGTTTCCAGTCTTAGAGTATTGTGCAAGTCTTTGTGACCCATACTAAATACTTTCTGTGGATGAATACCACCAAAGGTACTGTCCTAATTAACGTCACCGACATCTCAGCACTGACTGTCTTACTAGGGAGAGGTTTGGAGTACCATCCAAGACACTAAGACAGAGACAGTTGATCATGAACTTTACGCCACCATTTCTCCTCCATTTGCTCGACAAACACTGGCAGTCAAAATTTCTGCTATCAGGAAAGGGGCCGGCTTATCTCCAAACACAGACTCCGGCAGAGGCGTTCGTTGGTAGACTTCGGATACTTAGTGAATTTCGAATTAGACGAATATTAAAGTACTTTCAGTTGAGTCTCTACAATCTTTTGAGTTCTTATGCGAACTGTAGTGACAGTACCAGCAGAAGTGTTGCGACGTTCCGCATAACGCATTTCCCTGCTTGATGCAGCACGGTCTCATTATTCGGACTGGCAGTATAATGAGCAACGGGCCGTTGTCCCTGTTGGCGAATGTTACTACGACGACGCCTCAAGCTATTCACCCACACAGGATCGCTACAATGAATATTAAAATACTGAACAGAATTACGTAATAGAGCGACCAGAAGATAATTGAGCAGAATGGGTAGGAACAGAGAATAGTTAATGACAGTATCTTAAAATAAGACTAAGGCTTTCAAGAAAATAGTTTACATGATAAATGCACGGAGCGTTGGACAAGCTGAGACGTTAAGGAACAGTTATCACATCAAAAGGATTACAGGCATGATAAATATTTACCCGAATCACAGTTAAAAAAAAGCTACTGAGAATCAATGGATGGGTTCATAAGTTCTAATGAGAACTTCTGTAGCAAGCTGTAATAAAAAAACGCAGTGAATTAGCTGTTCTATAGTCAAATACAGAATACGAAAATCGCATTACAAATTTTTATGACATGTAAAGGGGATGATAGATATTTTTTGGAATAGGAACCCGTGTGACCGTTTTAGTTCATATATGTAACGCTCCATGCCTGCTGAGGGAAAGAGTAAAAGCGAACACTTGTGCTTAAGTGATAAATAGATGTTTGTTATGTTTCATTTCTAACTGTTGCTAAATACCTGTACTATGCCTCGCCTAATTCAATTCCTCAAGCAGAAGTGCATGAGTTAACATCTGAATTGAATCCGTCGTAGAACGGAAACAGTACATTTACGGACATCGGTTGCTATTCAAAATATTATGTGTCCATTCCTCTCTATAAACCTTGGACGTTTGTAACGGGAATTTCCGAACACCCCGTATACAGAATGGACGACGGCGGGTTTACTTGAGGATATAATACCTCCTACCCCAAAGGTAAAGTAGGGACGAATATATGAAACTGGTTGATTACGTAGAAAATACAGTGACAAGAATGCATTCGTAGATACTGTGCACAACAAACTGGGTTTCGGAATGGACCAAAGACCGTAGGCAGAGAATTGTTGTAGGAAAGAAATAATGCCCTCACCTACTGACAGGAGCTTGGAGGGCAAACTAGCCTCAAACGAGGAGATCGATTTTGCTAATCCGTAGTCCTAACAGGCTCATTTCGTATTTAAAAGAGATGTTTGACTTCAAAAGATAAAAATATTTTTGAAGTGACGTGGTGAAATAAGTTACATTTTTATGTTTCAAGATCGGCTACACATAAAGTTTCCAGAATCTTAGAACAGCAACATCATTTGACGAAGCTTGTGCGACATCTTGAAGTGTCCATTGCATCTTCTGTGGGAGGCAGAGTGGAAGGTGGCCGTCGTTCTGAATATTTCTAGACTCTCATCCAACGTTTGTGCCGGCCGACATCTAACGTGAACTCGCGCATCAGGAAACACTTCACTGAGAGCAGTTCAGGGTTTTCCATATGGCGTGTGGCTGATCATATACCGGTCTCAAGTCTTCCTAGTCAATTCTCTTTATTATCTGTTCTTTCTGGGTAGTTTCAGGGGACTCTCCCTTGATAGGAACTTTTTCTCTGCGCTAGACATAACGGCTTTGGTGTGTGACCGTATGGAAGGGATCCTTATCCTGTTTAGTCCTATCTACATAGATAGTAATCAGTATTCTGATATGAAGTGAACGTCTCGATGCTAGTGAATAGGGATTGTGGACTGGGTTTGGACTAAACCATCGGCTCATTTTTCATACAGTCTCAGTGTAGTATGAATATCTTGGGTATGTTCACAGTGGTCATTTTATTTGTGCCAGCAACACGTTATACGGACAGGGAAATAATGACACACTTCCCGTACAGTGCCTTATATCTTCACATACTGTGGGAACTATTTATGGGGTGGAGGAAATTGAACCGTCCCTAGAGTGACTTAAGAAGTAAGAGAGTCAGATTGAGAGTGAGGTTAGAGTAGCGCTCGAGAGAACATCTAATACCTTCTTCATCAATCCCTCCTGAAAATACCACCAAAGGAAAAATCCATTCTTTGAACAGATATCAGTGGCACAAATTTTCGAAGCTGTTGATCCTCATCATGATATTTGCCGTAGACACTACATACTACACATTATGAATGATATTGTCGTCCGTCAATGTTGTTTCTTTAAGGATGGAATACGAAAGTCATGATGAACAAGCTACCACGGCTCTTAGTAATTAATCGAAAACTGGACAACGAACGTGGCGAGGTGCGTACAACGGTCCCAGTCAGACCACCGAAATTAAGCACTGTCGTTCGTAGCCAACACATGCCTGGATGACCGTCCGGGTACACCGCGTGGTTCTGACAATTTACCATTTGGCATTAGGACAGAGGTCTCAGGAGATGTGTTAGCTTAAAGTTTGGGGCCACCAGTCTGTGACACTGTCCTGGATTCAATTAGTAAACCCTCCGCATTGAATCGTAAAGTGAGGACATCGACAATGTTGATGGTGGTCCAAGTGTCAGATAGGCACATTAAGCTCGGCGGCTCTCTTCGCGCTCTTCGAGAGGAGTAGGCTACTTGCCGGCACCTGTTTTCACCCTTTCCCTTCCCTCATTATCTTCTACACGAACACGACACTACACTTCACAAGCACACACACACACACACACACACACACACACACACACACACACACACATACAAACTGACATACACACACAAACGAACATACACTCCCTACAGTCACCTACACCTAACAGTTACAATTTCCTCAGAAAGCTCTCATATTTCGCGAAGAAATTCAGGTAAGACCATTCCAAATAGACAGCTGAAACTGCCATTCGAGGTCACCCTGCCATTCGTGCCATACGACTTTACTTTTCAACTGAAAATTGATGAAATAATTGGTGATAACTGGTGTCTCAAGATGTTTCAACTTGTGGAGTTTTTGGGCAGATTTAGAGGCATGAAATCGTGTGAACAACGTGCATAACACCAACTATGATATGAACTGATACACTCTTGTGAGAGTTTTATAAGGACAGAATTTGTGAACTCGTTCATATATATACATATGCTTAAATTTTAATGGTGCTGTCACAGAGATGAAGTGCAAAGGTGAAATTTTAAATATTTTTCGGACGAATTAGATTTTACTATTCCAGTATTACTTTCGGGTAGCCCTTGTAATACAATGCGTGAGTAACAGTACAATAAGAACTTTAAATTTTGATGTTCGTATGGAAAGACATTGAACAGTTGTAACATTTTTCTAAAAACACCGACCACCGACCATAGAGATGATGGAGGTGGTACTCATCATAAAACACTACTATTTTCGCTGCTGGACAGACTTCACACAATTATCGTCACCTTTGACACTCGAATGCGTCAATCCATATCTACGTCCATACAAGCTATTTAATGTTGTATGGCGGAGGTCCCTTTGTGTACCACTGTCACTTTCCCCCATTCTGTCCCATTCGCGATTAATGGGCGAGAAATACGATTACTGATAGTTCTTCAATCTCTGTTCTTCCTTCACATTCCTGTATTTTCGCGTTATACGTTTCGATGCCACTATGGTCTCTGAGTGGATAAATGACGTTGTTCCGGTTACTGATTTAACATAAACCAAGACTTTTTAGCGCTTTTGCCACATGGGAAGATAGAATCTTACTTTCAAAATCTTTGGAGAAACATCGCTTATGTGAGTCTTCTCCATCGCTGAGAACATTGCTGGGCAAGTACATGTCTAAGGCATGTTGTACAATACTCTCTAACTTTATCCATTTATTCCCAACATTTTCAGTCTCAGAGATAAATGAGTACTCAGTGTCCCTTTTCGCTTCTACTAATCAGAATTATTTTTATTCGTTGATTAAAACAAACATCTTGGCTGCATTATGTTCACAGTGATTTATTTACCATGATCAGCCTGATTTCGGCAATGCGCTGTCTTCAAGAGCTTATTCATATACTCGTACTGACCTATGTGTATATAAAGGGCCGCCAGAAACAGTTTAAAAAGCTTGTAAGGGTGTTGCAGGGGAGCCTTGATGACAGCTTCCATTCTCGCAGGCATACGCTCAGTCAGCTGCTGGAAGATTTCTTGGGGAATGGCAGCCCATTCTTCACGGAGTACTGCACTGAGGAGAGGTATCGATGTCGGTTGGTGAGGCCTGGCACAAATTCGGCGTTCCAAAATACCATAAAGGATAGGATAGGATTCAGATTAGGATTCTCTGCAGGCCAGTCCATTACAGGGATGTTATGGTTGTGTAACTACTCCGCCACAGACCTTGCATTATGAAAAGGTGCTCGATCGTGTTGAAAGATGAAATCGCCATCCCCGGATTGCTCTTCAACAGGTGCTTAAAACATCAATGTAGGCCTGTGCTGTGATAGTGCCACGCAAAACAACAAGGGATGCATGCCCCTCCATGAAAAACAAGACCACGCCATAACACCACCGCCCTATACACGCTGGCAGATGACGTTCACCGAGAATTGACCATACCCACACCCTGGCATCGGATGGCCACCTTGAGTACCGTGATTCGTCACTCCACACAACGTTTTTCCACTGTTAAATCGTCCACTGTTTACGCTCCTAATACCAAGCGTGACGTCGTTTGGCATTTACTGGCGTGATGTGTGGCTTATGAATAGCAGCTCGACCATGAAATCCAAGTTTTTTCACCCCCAGCCTAACTGTCATAGTACTTGCAGTGGATCCGGCTGCAGTTCGGAATTCCTGAATGTTGGTCTGTATATTACACATTACGACCCTCTTCAACTGTCGGCGGCCTCTGTCAGCCAACAGACGAGGCCGGCCCGTACGCATTTATGCTGTACTTGTCCTTTCACGTCTCCACTTTACAATCACAAGGGAAACAGAGGACCTAGGGATGTTTAGGAGTGTGGAAATATCGCGTACAGACGTAAGACACAAGTGACACGCAATCACCTGACCACGTTCGAAGTCCGTGTGTTCCGCGGAGCGTCCCACTTTGCTCTCTCACGATGTCTAATGACTACTGAGGTCGCTGATATGGAGTACGTGGCGGTAGGTGGCTGCACAATGCTCCTAATATGAAAAACGTATGTTTTTGGGGTGTCGGGATACTTTTGATCACATAATGTATTTACCATTGCGTTAGCCAAGCAAATAGCTTCTCGCTCAAATTCAAGCAACCAACCAGATAAAACAATGAAGATGCTTACAATTAGTGTGAGGTATTCTCATAGCATATAGGACAGCGAAGAAGACTGCTCAGCCTTTGGCACGGGTTTGATTCCTACCACCATCCAATTACCAGTTTCTGTATCTCTCTTTTGTTCGGTTCTAGGAAACCAAATGAAGAACACGTCTAACAAGACCGTGTCTGGCGAGACGCTTTAATTTGCGCCCTCAACGGCGTGATTGGCTACTTCCGCTGCTAATTAACCTGACGCTGTGTCCGATTTTTATACTTAACAATTATTTCGCAGCACAACCTCACCTGAAATACTCATAAACGTTTTTGGACTGTTTGTGACCACCTTGTGTGCAGGGTGACTGCGTAAAATTAGGAGGGTATGAATCAGCAATTGACAATAGCACATTGCCTGTATCACTTGATAAATGGCTGTGATCCTTATAGGCGGCCGCGTTGATCCAGCGTGTAGAGCATTAGATTCCAGCACTGGAGCTCCTGTGTTCAATCCCGGACATATCAAGGAACTTTCCTTCTTTCCGTTACACCCAGAACGGTGTAATTCAACTTGCTACCAACTAGCCTTTTCGCTGTTACAGACGAGCTCCCTGCATTACGTGCTGAGGGTGTTCCTTGTTATGGTTGTACTGCTCGCGAAATACTAGATGCCTGTGCTGATAAAACAGCGTTCCGACTGATACAAAATACTTAAGAAACTTGTACGTGGAAAAATTGTTTTCAGCACATCTTACAGTCTAATATCTTCACTCGATAAAGTACTGAAATTTTTCGTTACCGCCGGCCGGAGTGGCCGAGCGGTTCTAGGCGCTACAGTCCGGAACCGCGCGACCGCTACGGTCGCAGGTTCGAATCCTGCCTCGGGCATGGATGTGTGTGATGTCCTTAGGTTAGTTAGGTTTAAGCAGCTCTAAGTTCTAGCGGACTGATGACCTCAGATGTTTAGTCTCATAGTGCTCAGAGCAATTTTTCGTTATCCATCATACTTACCGCACTGCATCAAGTTAAGTAAAACACGGAACGCAATTTAACGAGCTTGCAGAGGTAGAAAAGCATTGCGCAAATGTTATCTATTATACAGTTTAGCTCATACATTGCATGAATGGAGTGTGGATAAGATATCGAACTAAATAAAACTGAGAGCAGAACAATAACTCGTTTCACAGCCGAAGGGCGGACGCGCAAACTCACGTGCTCTTAGCACTGTAGAAAAAACTAAGCAGTGCGCGTATACACTTCCAGAGCACATGGAAAAACGGCGAAGCAAGCCGCGTATAGACGCAGAATGCAGCGAAAGGGCTAAGTACCGGGGCTATTTGCCTGCAATGCAAGTCAGCCGACGCGATGGGCCAATCGTCATTCTCGTCCTAGTGCAGCGGCGGAGAAATGCTGCACTCCATCAGCAATCCGCCCAGTAGCGTGTTAACGCACCTGCAGCTGCGTCAATAGTCCGCTAACGGATATTTGCTGCTCACAGAGGTCGTAATAAAGCAAAGTTGGAAACGGGAGTTAAGATTTAGTAACTTTGTGGTATCCGATATGAAAAAATTACTTCGTAGACAGTCGAATAGTTCTGGCCAATAACTTGTGAGCTGGAGAGCTGTAAGCTGTAGTTAACTCAAGATACTTTTTTGGATAAGGCACTTAGAACAGCTCCGCACGAACCTGTCTAAATCAGTTGGGCCTCCACTACAGCTGGTTGGTGGAAATCTTCCATTAATACAGGATGTTTATAAATGAATATCGGGGTTTTAAGGCTTTATAATACTTATTACATTAAACTTACAGTTATAAATGATATGTCAATTGAAAGAGCAATTCAAACAGTTTTACCAATGACTGTATAAATGTTCAATGTGAGCACCATTTGTCACACGGCACATACAAAGTTGAAGCCGAGTTCTTATCAAGCGCTGGATAGGCCGCAAGGGGCGCAATGACAGGGCTTGCTTTGCATGGACTCCACTTTCACCTGACCTAACCCGAGGCAATTTTTTCCGTTGGAGCTTCATCAAGGATCGTGTGTACGTGCCTCGGCTACCAGCAGACCTCCATGACAATGTGTGCTGTGTGACAAATGGTGCTCCCATTTAACATCTATAAGGTTCTTGGTAAAACTGAGTTGCTCTTTCATTTGACGTATCACTAATAACTGTAAGCTTAATATAATAAATACTATAATGCGTTGAAACCCCGGTATTAATTTACACTACTGGACATTAAAATTGCTACACCACGAATATGACGTGCTACAGATGCGAAATTTAAGCGACAGGAAGAAGATACTGCGATATGCAAATGATTAACGTTTCAGAGCATTCACACGAAGTTGGCGCCGGTGGTGACACCTACAACGTGCTGACAGGAAAGTTTCCAACCGATTTCTCATACACAAACAGCAGCTGACGGGAGTTGCCTGGTCAAACGTTGTTGTGATGCCTCGTGTAAGAAGGAGAAGTGCGTACCATCACGTTTCCGACTTTGAAAAAGGTCGGATTGTAGCCTATCGCGATTGCGGTTTATCGTATCGCGACATTGCTGCTCGCGTTGATCGAGATCCAATGACTGTTAGCAGAATATGGACTCGACGGGTTCAGGAGGGTAATACGAAACGCCGTGCTGGACCCCAACAGCCTCGTATCACAAGCAGTCGAGACGACAGGCATTTTATCCGCATGGCTGTAACGGATCGTGCAGCCACGTCTCGATCCCTGAGTGAAGAGATGGGGACATTTGCAAGACAACAACCATCTGCACGAACAGTTCGACGACGTTTGCAGCAGCATGGACTATCAGCTCGGAGACCATGACTGCCGTTACCCTTGACACTGCATCACAGACAGGAGCGCCTGCGATTGTGTACTCAACGATGAACCTGGGTAAACGAATGGCAAAACGTCATTTTTTTCGGATGAATCCAGGTTCTGTTTACAGCATCATGATGGTTGCATCCGTGTTTGGCAACATCGCGGTGAACGCGCATTGGAAGCGTGTGTTCGACATCGCCATATTGGCGCATCACCCGGCGTGATGGTATGAGGTGCCACTGGTTACACGTCTCGGTCACCTCTTGTTCGCATTGACGCCACTTTGAACAATGGGCGTTACATTTCAGATGTGCTGCGACCCGTGGCTCTACCCTTCATTCGATCCCTGCGAAACCCTACATTTCAGCAGAATAATGCACGACCGAATGTTGCAGGTCCTGTACGGGCATTTCTGGATACAGAAAATGTTTGACTGCTGCCCTGGCCAGCACATTCTCCAGATCTCTCACCAACTGAAACGTCTGGTTAATGGTGGTCGAGCAACTGGCTCGTCACAATACGCCAGTCACTGCTCTTGATGAACTGTGGTATCGTGTTGAAACTGCATGGGCAGCTGTACCTCTACACGCCATCAAGCTCTGTTTGACTCAATGCCCAGTCGTATCAAGGCTGTTATTACGGCCAGAGGTGGTTGTCCTGGGTACTGATTTCTCAGGATCTATGCACTCAATTTGCGTAAAATGTAATCACATATCCGTTCTACTATAATATATTTGTCCAATGAACACTCGTTTTTGCATTTCTTCTTGGTGTAGCAATATTAATGGCCAGTCATGTGTAAACACCACGTACTATGACACGACGAGGACGACGCGGCGACCTCTCGGCTCCGTTCACCTGTATAGGGACGATAAAGTGGAACTTTACCTTCAGTTTCGCCGGCCGGTGTGGCCGTGCGGTTCTAGGCGCTGCAGTCTGGACCGCTCCGGTCGCAGATTCGAATCCTGCCTCGGGCATGGATGTGTGTGATGTCCTCAGGATAGTTAGGTTTAATTAGTTCTAAGTTCTAGGCGACTGATGACCACAGAAGTTAAGTCGCATAGTGCTCAGAGCCATTTGAACCATTTGAACCTTCAGTTTCCCCTGAAAAATTCCGTCACCGCCGTTCTTGAGCCCGTTGCGGGGAAGGACTGGGTCTTTAAAGGCGTCCGATAACCGTGTTTGATCGACGAGGAAATCTTTCGGCAACCGTGAACGGCACCGAGCGCTCAGAGAGCGCAGCTGTCGCAGTGTCGACGCGCCGGGGTGCCGTCGCGAGCTCGTCTTCCGCAGGTTCCGGGGCTGGCGGCGCGGCAGCCACTGTGCGAAGCGGAGCGCAGCGCGGCCCATCGATCCAGAGGCAGCGCGGCGCGGCGCGGCGCAGCACAGTGGGGCAGCGCGCTACGCTGTGGGCCAGCGGGCCGCGCCCGCCCGGGCTGCAGGCGCGCCTCAGCTGACGACGACGCCTGCCGCAACGTCTCCCAGCCTAGCGCGGCCGCTGTGCGCGAGTGGCGCTAAAACGACCGCCTCGCCTCGATGGATACACCAGCACCCTCCAGGTCACCGAACGAATTATTAAACACTCCGGAACTATGCACGTCCTTACAGAAACAAGTAAGATTATAATTACATCGCCGGAAAAACATTGCGACGCAAAATGTAATCAAACGAAATGAAATCTCGGGAATACATTAGCTCACCTAACATATTTAAGTGATTAACATTGCAAGATCACAGGCTAATGAAAGCGTGAGATCTGCGGCTGCAAATGTGAAGTGCTGGTATATTAATAACCAGTGTAATCATCAGAATGTTGACTGCAAGCGCGTAAACGTGAATGCATTGTGTTTTCAGTCTGTAGTATAGAGTATCACGTCTATTGTACTTGCTCGGGCGCTGGTATATTAATAACCAGTGTAACCATCAGAATGTTGACTGCAAGCGCATAAACGTGAATACATTGTGTTGTCACTCTGAAGTATCGAGTATCATGTCTATTGTACTTGGTCGGTCGATACGAGGACTGTTAATACTGGTTGTCCACGACGCTGGAGTTGTCGTCCGAAGATGTTCCATATATGCTCGATTGGAGACATATCTGGTGATCGAGAATTGAGCTGTAGTTATGTCACGCTCTTCGAAAATCGAGTGCTTTCGCTTCGAATCTAGTGTTTGCAGTGGCGCTTTCGGTTTGGCGCGGTGTTTAGATCGCTACCGTCCTCTGGCGGGAGTTGGAGCTAGTGTGCGGTCGCGTGACGCTCTAGGCATTACGTACTGGGCTGTGACCGAGAAAGTTGGTGGCGCGAGGGGGGGGCCCTGCTGTTGGGGGTCTTCAACTGCTAGCCACGTGCTTTGCCCGTCCTCTTGGCTGTCAGGGGCTGAGTCCGCTTTACCCACATGTACGTGGCTTACAAAGCTTAGAAGCCGTGATGCAGGAGATCAGCGCGTGGGACCGTATGTCGTCTTATCGGGCGTCGAAACCACTGGCAGCGGTTGGCTCTGACAAGCATTTGAGCATTCGGAAGTGCCACGTGTTCCCGGCGCTGTGGTGGAGTGTGAGAAGTTGAGTACTGTTTTTATGTAACAGAAGGGGTTTTTTAAGTTCTAGCGAAGTGTATGAGTTTCTTCACCCGTGGTTTTCTTCCCACCATAGTTTTCGTTTGCCAGTCCACGGGAATGTGGTAAGTGCTTCTCGGTCGGGCCGATTTCATTCACACCTCGATTGGGTGATTTAGGGTCGGTGGTGTGTCTCTGTG
This sequence comes from Schistocerca piceifrons, assembly GCF_021461385.2. NCBI lineage: Eukaryota > Metazoa > Arthropoda > Insecta > Orthoptera > Acrididae > Schistocerca > Schistocerca piceifrons. The sequence continues at coordinate 288,618,469 of NC_060144.1, read as the reverse complement.
GTTCGGAGTCTGTGCAGGCACCGCCCTTGCTACATCTTCTGGTTTTGAGTAACTCGGGGAAATGGTTGCTTGTAATGGTAGTTTGGGGACAGGTCTGTTGTGGCCCCCACCAATAACTATTCCGCCTATTGTGATTTGGGCCCCTTTACACTTGTCATTCCGTCACCGAGCTAAGGAAAATTTTTTTGGGAACTGCCTTTAATGTAAAGGTTTGTGTGCTGGCTTATTCACATGTATGTGCTAACAATTCAAAGGTGTAATATAAGTTATTTAACTGGTGAGAGACAGCTATTTTAGCTTTAATACAAACTAGCTCCTTAAAGGTTTTTTTTAAAGGAATTGTTGTCTTATAGATATAACGAATTTAAAATCTTATTATTAGGAACTTTTTAATGTCGTACCTTGCAATATCCTTTACATAGAGAAAATTTGCCAGCTATTTATGAGTTTTTTTAATTGTTGTCTTAAAATGTTGCGATTGGGGAGTTGTTAACGTCATACCTGACAATAATCTCCTTTTTATGAAGAAAATTTGTCAGCCATTCGAAATTATTTTTGAAATTGTTTTCTTTTTTTTTTTAATGCTAGACTTAAAAATTTATTGTTGAGAAAGCCTTTTAAAATAAAAAGATAACCTTAGCAGTGTGTGTTATTTCACCAGCACCTCCTGGCCCCTACTTCCACGACAACGTTTTTCGAATAACATGTGTGCTTGAGCTGTTGTTTGTGAACCGCCCTAATTGACGGTTCAAGAATGTGAGCGTTATCCTGTTGGAAACATCTGCTGGAATGCTGCTCGTGAACGGCAGGGTGCGTGGGACAACCACGAGAGTGCTCCTGCTGTCATACGAAATCGAACCCCACCGATAACTCCAGATATAGGTCCAGTGAGTCTAGCACGCAGACAGTTTGGTTGCCGGCCCTCGACTCTCCTCCTTTTAACAAACACACGACCATTACTAGCACCAGGCCACAAACAGCTTTCATTAGAAAACACAACAGACCTACACCCTGCCCTCCAAAGAGCTCTCTGTTGACACAATGAAGTCGCAAATATCGATTGTTTGGGGTCAATGGATCGCAAGCTACAAGGGGTCTGTGGTGCAGCTGTCCTTAAAGTAACCGATTAGTAGTAGTCCGTTGTGTCACTATGGTGCTTACTGCTGCCCATATTGCTGCTACAGATGCTGTACGATTTGCCAGTGTATGCTGAACACGATGCTCTTCTCTCTCGGTAGTGCCACAAGCTGTCCAGAGGCCGGTCTTCTTGTGACCGTACATTCCGGTGACAGCAACTCTCAGCAATCACGTACAGTGGCTACTTTCCTGTCAAGTCTTTCTGCGAAACCACGGTGGGAACATCCGGTTTCTTACTGCCCTTCATCACGACCTCGTTTAAACTCAGTGAGAGCTTGATAGTTGTGTCTTTGTTCAGTTATAGGCATTCTTGACTAACTTCAACTCATCATGTCCAATCTCAAAGATAACTAGCTTTTAATTCAAAGTAAACATCATTTGCTTCCTCATAGTGGCACTACTAGCCACCCTCATGCAACTCTCATTTATTTCACGCAACTTCATCTTGGCGTTAGGATTTTCTTTTCCGTCAGTGTAATCTTGAATATTGTCAGACGGGAAACAGGACACCAAGGCGGTGTACAAGATACCACAACAATTAAACTACACATTAATGTGACAACCGCCTATAGATGGTGGTCCATTTATCGTGACATGGCCAAATATCTCACCAAGGAAGTGTCAAACGCAAAAACTACAAAGAACGAAACTTGTCTAGCTTTAAGGGGGAAACCAGATGGCGCTATGGTTGGCCCCATAAAGAGCGCTGCCATACGTCAAACGGATATCAACCGCGTTTTTTTAAAAATAGGAAACCCCATTTTTATTACATACTCGTCTAGTACGTAACGAAATATGAATGTTTTAGTTGAACCACTTTCTTCATTTTTTGATAGATGGCGCTGTAATAGTCACAAACATATGGCTCACAATTTTAGACGAACAGTTGGTAAGAGGCAGGTTTTTTAAATTAAAATACAGTACGTAGGTACTTTTGAACATTTTATTTCGGTTGTTCCAATGTGGTACAAGTGCCTTTGTGAACTTATCATCTTTGAGAACGCATGCTGTTACAGTGTGATTACCTGTAAGTACCACATTAATGCAACAAATGCTCAAAATGATGTCCGTCAATCTCAATGTATTTGGCAATACGTGTAACGACATTTCTCTCAACAGCGAGTTGTTCGCCTTAGTAATGTTCGCGCATGCATTGACAATGCGCTGACGCATGTTGTAAGGCGTTGTCGGTTGATCAAGATATTAAATATCCTTCAACTTTCCCCACAGAAAGAAATCCGGGGACGTCAGATCAGGTGAACGTGCAGGCCATGGTATGGTGCTTCGACGACCAATCCACCTGTCATGAAATATGCTATTCAATACCGCTTCAACCGCACGCGACTTGTATGCCGGACATCCATGATGTTGGAAGTACATCGCCATTCTGTCATGAAGTGAAACACCTTGTAATAACATCGGTAGAACATTAAGTAGGAAATCAGCATACATTGCACCTCTAGATTGCCACCTATAAAATGGGGGCCAATTATCCTTCCTCCCATAATGCCGCACCATGCATTAACACGCCAAGGTCACTGATGTTCCACTTGTCGCAGCCATCGTGGATTTTCCGTTACCCAATACTGCATATTATGCTGGTTTACGTTACCGTGTTGGTGAGTGACGCTTCGTAGCTAAATAGAACGCGTGCAAAAAATCTGTCATCGTCCCATAATTTCTCTGATGCCCAGTGGCAGAACTGTACACGACGTTCAAAGTCGTCGCCATGCAATTCCTGGTGCATAGCAATATGGTACTGGTGCAATCGATGTTGATGTAGCATTCTCAACACCGACGTTTTTGAGATTCCCGATTCTCGCTCAATTTGTCTGCTACTGACGTGCAGATTAGCCGCGACAGCTGCTAAAACACCTACTTGGGCATCATCATTTGTTGCAGGTCGTGGTTGACTTTTAACATGTGGCTGAACACTTCCTGTTTCTTTAAAAAACGGTCCGGACACTTGGATGATGTCGTTCAGGACACGGAGCAGCATCTATATCACATGCCCTTTGGGCATTTTGATCACAATATCATACGTCAACACGGTATCGACCTTTTCCGCAATTGGTAAAAGGTCCATTTTAACACGGATAATGAGTCACGAAGCAAATTCCATCCGCACTGGCAGAATGTTACGTCATACTAAGTACTTATACACTGTGCTTAAGATTGATTATTGTGAATGGCATATGATGGGGTGCTAGGCAATGAAGATTTGGAACAATATTTCCGTTGAGTGACGTGAAATGTGCAGTTTCCGTGATCTGTCGAGCGGAAATCCACGTCGGTTTGAGCACATTGTTTGCTAGCAGTATATTTTCACAGCTTCTTTCACCACTAAACCCTAGAAGGATAAGCACGTGGCCAGTATCTTAACTTTCCTGTAATCCATTGGAACAGATTTTTGTAAGCATTCACTGCCTGAAATTCCAAAGTATGATCCGCAACAATCAACCAACTAGTTTGCAAGCACTGCGCTTGCTTTTAATCTTAGAGTTGAAAGGTTTTAGCTATGACTGACGCTCGGCCGTGGTATTCCTGACGCATGCACTTTTACTCCACAGTGTGAAGTGCTTTAAAAATCTGATAAGTGTCTCACCTTGAGAATGGGTGAAAGACTTTCAGCCGAAATATCGGTACCATAGTTAACAATATCGTGGAAGCACTCCAGATTAATGATGCATATTCGATGTACCGGGAAAACGTCAAAATGTACCCTCTTAATGTGTCTTCCATCTATCTAGGCTTATCAGATGTAAGTTTGTTTCACTTCTGTCACTCTGTTTTGCCTTATTCCATGTTATTTGACAACTGAATGCACCATGCAGTTATTAGTTTCTTCACATTTAAGTTCCCAAATAGCATTTTTTTGCTTTAAATATGGTTTTTTTAGCCTCTCCGGTCAGTCTTGCACACGTACATCTTCATCAGTCTTTTTACTCGTATGTCGAGTGTCATGAACCTCCTTTTTCTCCTTTACCTTTGTTGTAATATCGTCATTCCATCTATCACTTTTGAACTCGACAGACGTGTTGTTAAGTTCCATAGACTCCTTCATGATTATATCTCATAATTAACATATATTCTTCAACTATAGTATCATCAGAATGATGTAGCTTCCTATTCAATAGTAACTTATGTAAGATGGCAATTAAATGTTCCTGCAGCAAACTTAATTCATATTCAGATTCGTCCATTTTGTTTACATTCTCATGACAATTGTTTTGGCACATATATATTGTTTGAGAGTGTGACCAAAGTGCACAACAAACAGGAAATTGTTTCACCTGCGCTCTGGAAGTCTGTGCACTCCGCCACCTTAGAACGATTATTTCAGTTCCCTATATAAGAGTCAATAATAGGCTTGAACTTCCTAGCGGGCTGTTTCCATGAATGTTTATGCATCTACCTGAGCTGAAAAAAAATTCTGTGTCTTAAGACAACAGAAAATTCTACCAGCCTCTCTCCGTTATCTTTCACAATATCCTCCATAAATTTGCCTACGACTGCGCTAGCATTTTGTTTATCTATTCGTCCATTAGCATCTCCTTGTTCTATTGCTGATGCCATCTAGGAGATTTGTCAAATAATTAAGAAAATTGTTATTCTTAATGTCGGGGGCATTTTCTGTTATGAATATGCCGCAGTTATTACCACATCGTATTCTTTTAGATATATATTCACACGCTTAAAATAATTTTATACACATTGTCATTTCTTAATGCAGCGTTTTCACATTTATGTGTCGCATCAAATACCGCCTTCTTTGCTCAAGAATCTTTGTTCACTCCGTTGTAAATATTAACATATTCATCACTTTCCTCTGCACCTTCACCTTTTTTTATTGAATCTTTTAGTGCTATTACGTTTAAATATTCTATTCATTTCTTTGAATACTTCTGCTGTTTTAATTGCGGTGTCCTGAATGTTCCACGTACCAAAATTCACAAGTTTTTCGTGCTCTGGATCGACTTCGTTTGATTCAGGTCTGTTTGCGAGATTGTTCTCTTAGAGTTTTTGCAGGCCAAAATTTGTCAACATACGAGGACCATGCTCCACATATCAATCCCCATCTTGGAGGAACAGGTTATTTTTATTCAAGGTATTCTTCCTATATACCGTTTGTCGTTCTTTACTTAGGGGATCCGTCCACCCTGTGTTTCATTCCAAATTCCATGTCGGTTAACGCTCTTCATACTGTTGTATTTCAGTCTCTCTGTTTTACTGGCGGTTTCCTTGCCTTCCCCTCCACTGCGGCCACCAAACCGAGTTGGATCCTCTCCACTGTCACCGTCGTTGAAGATGAATTTGAAAGACACCCTCAGTGCTGGAAACTTAATACCAATGGGATCGACGAAACCGGGAGTTATCCAAGGGGAGACAGGTAGAAAAGAAAAGCCTACTAAGGTATATGGAAGTAATATAGAGACTTATCTAAGGGCCCATGGGTCTGCCACCCACACACACTCTCAGTGGTAGAGCACGCCACCTGGGCACTACACGTTGTCTGGAATCTCAACAAGTGACCAATCTAGTATGAGTGATCCTACGAGGAGCATTACTCCGGTCAACGTAGCTCAGCAGATCATTGAGCCACACAAACCACCCCATCACGTCAAGGTGGTAGTTCATGGGGAGGGCATACTTTGTGGGAATACTTTCTGAGAATACACATTTGGATCACAACATCATGGACCGGAAATAAAGCTAACTGGAAAGACAAGAACCGATATGTCTGAAATGTGGTGCTATTGACGGATGTTGACAACAAGGTGAACTGTCTGGTACGTAGGTTTAATCGTGGTGCACACGACTTCTTATTGCGGAGACGACTTTGGTATTATCTGTGATTTATCAAGACGAATGTTATGACTTACACCACAGACTTTCTATTTATTATTTTATTAGAATAAATGCGCACAAGTTGCACATAAGTCACATAAGTTACATGGCTTTGTGATGTCACACCTTGTGCGTCATATTTCAGTGTTCACATTGTTTATTATTTACATTCTACCAGTGATTTTACTCGTTTTTTACAGCTGGTCACATGGTAACGGTCACAGATTTGGTCGCACAATTCACACATGCAGTTGCTGCCGGAGTCATGGAAACTCTTGTTCTTGCACACTTTGTGGTGGTATCCATGTACTACAATTGAGTTCACCAGGTGTCGGAGTTCTTGATTTTTGTTGGTCCTGGACGTGTTTGTCATGGCTTCTGTTTATAAAACTCAGCCAAATTTTCCTTCTCTTCTTCTCTCTTTCACATGGGAGTTTATTCGAGAAGTCGTGTCGTGACTTCTGTTGTATAAAACTCCAGCCAGATTTTCCTTCTCTTCTTCTCTCTTTCATGTAGGAGTTTATTCGACTCCTTACACAGTTGTACAATGGAATAATGTTCCTTGGCGAGCTCGTATCCTATCCTCGACTTTGTGTGTTTTCTAAAACCTAGGGTAGCTTTCAAGAAGCATGAATTAACTGTTCGCCGAGTCCTGAGGTCTTTTACACCAAACTTTTCCCAAATGAGATGTATTAGATAGGTTGCGATGGGAACTATTTTTACGCTGAACAGGGCCATGGCTGTTTTCAGTAACCGTCTCCATATTGCGTCTGCTTATTGCCTTGACGTCAAACATGGTTTTTGTGGCAGCTGCTGCTTGAGATTTTACATGTATTCGGAATGATCTGGCAGTGGTTAGCAGAGTCAGTTTCAGATATTTGAAACTATTGACTGTCATAAGAGGTTCCGTCCCAAGATATACTCTGTTCTTCGCAGCATCTCGAATTACGTCTTTCTATTTATCAGACTGTGTTCTGTTTTATATCACGAGATTGGAGTAAAGACCCTTATATTCCATTTGAGGCTGAACCGTTTATCTTTATGCTAAGTGTCTGGCTGTCGTACTATTCTGCTATTATCTGTTAATTCTCACTATCGTCTCAATTGTCCGGTAGTTCAGACCGAGTTGACATCAAAATTGTGGGGCATTGTTTAAACATGATGTGGCTTATAGTGGATTTCTCGTTTCCGAAACTCACATGCAGATACATTCCACAACGATGGCGAGTACACTTCACGCATTAACTGAAGTATTTACTCTCAAAAGTCTACTAATGATGCTGGTGGCAGAAAATCCTCCCCAGTTCACCGCCTCATCCTTTATAGAGTTTTGTGGACAATGCAACTTCCATCACACGCCCCCATCCGTCTGCAGTCCAACGGCGAAGCTGAGAGATTGGTTCTCTCCTTCTAGGATAAAATTAAGGCAGCGATGTAATTGACTTCCAGAGAGGGCAGCATGATATACACTGTCCAGGGACATTAATGTCACTACGTATCAAAAGTCTGAAAAATCACCTTTTGCAGCTTGGACGGCTCCGAGACGTGCTGGAAGAGAGTCACTGATGTTCTGGAAACATGGATTTCGATCCATGCCCACTGCAGTGCCGTGGTCAGTTGCGGCAGGATTTTTGGTTGATGATCCATAGCGCAAACAGCCAGGTCAAGGTGATGCTGCAGATTCTCGATCGGCTTCAAATCAGGCTAGTCTGGTAGCCAGGGCAGTACGGTAAACTCATCCTGGTACTCTTGGAACTAAGCATATACATTATGAGCTGTTTGTCATATTGCGTCGTCCTGCTGGTAGATGCCATTGCGCTGAGGAAAAAACAAACTGCGTGTACGGATGATCAAGGATAGATGCATGCTTGTATTGATCCATTGTACCTTCCAGAATCATCAAGGGAGAGCCATGAAAACATTCCACAGACCATAACACATCCTCCTTCGGCCTGGACCCATCTGAAAATTTTTGCAGGATTTTAGATTACCAACGACCAGCTATCATCTGGAAAGGCCACCTGTCACCAGTGAATGGACGCCCAGTTGCGGTATTGGCGGACAATTTCCGGCGCAAATAAAGATTCAGCCATAGGTACCACATATTCCAGCTATTAACAATGTGATTACCACCTACGCTCGACGCCAACGTGCTATATTCACTCACTTACTGCAAGTGACATCATTAGCTGTGGAGATCATATCAAGTGTGTTTGGGGGGGAGGAGGGGGGGAGCGTGCGGGAGGGAGGGGAGGAAAGCAGTGAATTGATGTCGTAACGCGAAAACGATGCGATTTATCTGACATCCAAAGCGTTATGATCAAAGACTTTCAGGGGAAGGGTGCAATCGTTTCCGAACGGCTCGGTATGTAAATTGTTAGCGTGCCGCAAGAGTTAAAGTATACAGTACATGATAATATGGCGCTATCTAAAACCGTCACCGAGACGACTGTGGTGCATGACGGGTCGTAGGAGACAGGGGTGGACGGTAGCTACGAAGACGTGTACGGGGGAATAGCCGTGGAACAGCTGAGCAAGTGACTACCCAGATGAGCCTAGGGGCTACCAAACGTGTCTCCACAACGACCATACACCTAACGTTGCTCTGTAAGTGTCTCCCTAGCAGGAGCCTGATTAATGCATGGAAGCTGATTGCTGTTCATCGGAGACGAAGGCTAAAATTGGCACGCCAGCACTGCATCTGGATATCCACTGAATGACCGCAGACGGCCTTTTCAGCTGAATCACGTATATGCTCCATCGGACAGATGGCCATTGATGTGTTCGGAGTGAAACGCCTGAAAGCAAAATTCGTCGGATCGGTCCAGACCGGAGAAGGGACCATTACGGTCTGAGGAATGTTTTCCTGAAGTTCCTTGGACCTTATCGTAGTTTTGGAAGGCACAATGGATCAACACAATTATGCATCTATCCTTGGTGACAATACTTAGGCTTCTGACAAATGACCATATTCCTGGGACTGATCAGTGTAAGAAGCATCAGGTGCAGGGACGAGCGCCAGAGGGACTAACAGGTAATACATTGGCAGTATAACATTTTGGCGCTTCTTTAGCGGGAACATAGTTGATACAGATACTAAGATACGATCATATACACGCGCTACTACCATTACATTAACGAAAGTATTCTTACAGCTTGCTAATAACAAAACGTACGGTATGTTTCCCTGAAATTGCGGTTACTTTCCCTACTCATCTAAGGTGCCAGCAAGCAGTATAAGCTGCTACAGACATGGCGTCCTTAGAGATGGTGAATTTGGTCAGGTGGCAAACTATATCAAACGTAAACGCTCGTGTTATCCCTTCAAAGTCCGGCTTAAAGGTGGGCGATGTCCTTTTGAAATACTCTAAGCCAGTCAGAAACAGGCTTGAGATCAAAGTCGACCTACATTCTTGAATTACCCAGTTACTCATTCTTATAGCACAAGAACCACTCTGTAGTGCTGCGTTTCTAGCGTGTGCCAACTATATACCACTAGATTCTCCTTGCAGAAGCATCTCTGCGCGTGTATGTAGGCAACTAATCATAGATGCTCTGCTTTAACGGAATCCACCATGCTGGCGATAGTGTGGAACCTACTAATTCTGATACTTATTCAGCTACCAAGATTGGGGAAAATAACATTCAAACGTAAGTAGTGTCATTACGTTATATTCATCCTTTGGGCTCGAATAGTCCATCCCACAAACTAATATCGAAATTTTCTTACTTAATGACTGATACAGTTCTTCGATTAATTTTTAGTTGTGATCATATCTTCAAATGAATATCAGGTGATTATTTTAAAATTTTATAAATATTGCTCCTTAAAATGTGGAATCACAACAAGGTAATTCCCGGAATTTGAGGAAAACTTGAAGAGCAGTGGTGCCAACAGAGTGTTTGATGCGTATAGTGATAAAATCTAGAAACTGAGATATGTAAAATTTACTTGATATATATCATCGTATGCAGACAATATATCGACTTCCGAGGGAAGTTTCTTGGGACTGTACTAAGCATATATTCTTAGGCAGGTCGCTGTATGTTCTCTTAGACGAGCAGACGTCGTAAAATATTGAAGCAGTTTTAAGCGTTTCCCTGAGAAGTGTGTTGGGACCCTTCCTGTTCGACCTGGCAAACTTGGCAGTTGGGTAATGAAATACTATCTGGGAAAATGTTGCACAATTATTTGCTCACATCATGAAAAGTTTTAAATGAGGCCCAAAGATTGCCATTTGCTTTCGATATTAAGAAATGTAAAATTTCGAACAAGACAAAACACAATCGTTTAGTAAAACTTTGAACATAGCTGCTAAGGTTCAGTGACCGTGTCAGAATTATATTAGAACAAATTAGCCCTCAGTCACAAATATTAAGTGCTGCAACTCTTTCCAGTCAGTACAAACTTTAATTTTATTAATGTATTATATACCTAATATGTTTTAGAACAGTATAGTCTAATTCTGAAGACGACGCTCATAGTAGCGTCGAAACCTGGTCAATTTTGACTTAATATTTGTGACCAAGGGCTTATTTGTTCTAATATAACAATCGTTTAGTATTCTACCATTACAGTTTTAATGAGTCGGTACTGGAATCAGTCAGCTCATGGGATATCCAAGGTATAACAGTTAAAGAGTATACAAAATGGAATGACAACATAGACTGGGTAGTAGGTAAGGATACTCCAATCGATTGATAAGAAACCAAGAAACTTGTCAGGTTACAAAGGTAATTTCTTCCAAAGCGCTCTTTCTACTCATTCTATAAGAACGTTCAAGTATGTGAGAACAGGCAAAATATGGCTAAAATGGAATAACGAATGTGTACAAAGGTGCGTGCACGAATGGTCACTGGATGGTTTGGTGAGAGAGCGTCACGGAAATGGTGAAAATTTTTTATTAACAGATGCTCGAAAGTAGACATCAACTGTTCCGTGATAATGTCCTTAGTGGTTCAAGAAACAGTGTTAAGCTGAGAATTAGAGATCATACTAAACCCTCTACGCACGATCTAGAGACCGCGATGATGGTTTTAGACTAATTTCGGAACGTACAAAGGAATTTAGCGGTGACACTTTCGAAGCTCCGTATGGAAAAGGAACACGCCATAATATGTGATACAAAGGTAAGTAATATTTGCTATAAATTTCACGCTGGTTTACATTGACTGCTTATTTAAAATACATTGTCATCACATTCGCCTTACTGAGGTTCTTATTGAGGACAAGTCCTTACAGTAGTGAACGGTTACTACGAGTTTGCACACACGAAAAAGGAAAACGTAAAAAACAAAACATGCTCACTAAGTAGTGTTCTCACTTTTGGCGTCAGGGGTTTTTATATATATTTTAATCGCTTTTAAAGTGAATGTGTTGAAGTCAAGGTCTATTTTCAGAACTAAAACAGATCACACCGCCACTGAATTTTTCTGTTTTTGTTTTTTGCTTGTTTTCCTCTCACGCGGCAGGTTGAAATATATGCTCGCGCAAAATACCAGTGGATGGAACCCCTAAGTTGTTCACAGAACGTTATGTTAATAAGGATTTGCCGTGCTAGATGTAGCGTGTTAAGCTGCTATAAACTTGGTGAATGATATACGTACAGGTTCAAGGGAAGCAGTATCACTGAGATTGAAAACTACTGTAGATATGTGGGTAAGTTTTACTCATGACGGTTGTTACATCGTAGTCTAAACTGCTGTGTGCGTGCGAGATTAAATAATTTCAGAACTTCATCCCGTCACGAAACACATGTGAGAGTTAAGCAAACAGAAGCAACATGAAGAAAATCCGTAAAAGGCAGTAAGATAAAATTAATGATCGCAACGAAGTAGACAAGCGAAGAATAAATCTAGAGAGTGAATAACCTTGTTCTTTACTTCAAAGGAAAACGTCTAAAATCCATCTTGACAAAAAAATTATTGAATAAAAACATACATTCGACGATACTAGCATATTCCTCGTTTTTCGGAAGGAGACCTTGTCGACAGAAAACTGTAAACCATGTATACTACACGATGAAATTCCGTTTGACTGTGGGTACCACCGCTGCATTTGAGAGAGTTTAATGTGGAGTCAGTGATGGTGTAGTATTCAATTGTATTTTTCTGTATTTTTCTTTTTATTACTATGGTTTTTTCGTATTTTTACCTGATGTATTCCTTATACATTATGTATTTATGTACCCTGTAGCCGTGACTTGTGTCTTGGCATGTTATAAAAATAAAATATTTTGTCCGTCCTTTGTTGGTATAGAATTCTTTTCAAGAATAATACACAGAAGACATAGGAATAACAGATATAATTATCTTTATGCTTTATTTTCTTTCGAGACTGATGTTGTTCTGAGAATGCACTTCTAATAATGTAGATTATTAGTTCATTGATAATGTTTGGTAAACCACATTATGTGATGTTAATTCCTTCTGATTTTAATAACGGAATCTGATTATGGCAGGCCGTCTTCCCGCTTTTAGTAATGAACTGGAACAGGTGTCTCTGGCAAAGTCTCCGTTTTCGAAAAGAGAAAGACAAGGATGCGTGCCGAGTAAGTGTCAACAACTATTTAATACTTAGATATCGATACGGCCTATTGCTACGTTGGGGAAAAGGGGATATACTGCAATGACTAACTGTTGCCAGGAAACTGTTAAAACAGATTATGCTCCTCACAAAAATGTTGTTTCTCTTCTGTTGAAACATTTTTCCTCATGTAGAACGTTCCGGTGGCCTCATGAGGACAATTCTGTTTGAATCAAACTGGACGTTGTGAACGAAGCTCGGAGTTTGGCATTGTCACAAGCGAGGGACTGAATACTAAAGCATAGTACTTAATCGTTGACAGCGAGAGGTCATTAGGAACAAAGGTAGAGTCACAGTTGCCAAAGGAGAGAGTTTACCTGTATATCTCTACATATGCTCTCAAGAAATAGATTTACCGGAATAATGGAGAAAGCTGGAGTAAATTCTCAATTCGGCAAGCTCGTTACCTGCAACATAATACCATCTGAGTCTGTAAGGAACTCTGGAATAGCAGTTGAATGTTCCCTTTCTTTAACCAAGCGATAGCTCTACTTCAGAGTGTGACATTAAACATCAGAAATATATCAGTAGCATTCTTCTGCCGATTAGTGACCAATAATGCTCTCTTACCGATTATGTGACTAGAAATAACTTTACTGAATGACGTGGGTGAAAAAGCTTTTTTGGTTTTGGTCAGTCCGCGATCGGAAGAGAAATCAATATCTTTATCCACCACACACACTTTACAGTGACTTTCGGGTTAACCGGAGGAGCATAACAACATGGACATAAATATAAAGTCGATATTTTCTTAGTTCTCGTCCAGTTTCGTAATCCTGGCGTAGATCTTCTTATGCGTGCAGACTGAACACTCGTCATATCCGTATTACATGGTAACGTGATGACCAGGAAATGACAGCCTGAAGTGCTGAGCGAGGTAACCTGTAAGCGCCAAGTGTGAACTTTTGGAGCAGCGTTTAATGCATTATACTATACTGTAGTGGATGTGAAAAAGTGATAGACAGTGCGTAGTTGAGGTACACAAGTATCACATTCGAAAGGGACCGCTTGATGTCTTGCAGGACAAACCTTCCTCGACAGGCGAGTGACGGATGGGATGGATGTGCTGACGGCTTACCGTTTTGCACTCGAGAGACTTCTGCTGGCAAAGATGGTGGCTGAGAGAAGGGCTTAGAACGACCCATGAGAAAGGCTATGGTGGTACAAGTTCGTGGCCAATAGACATCGGAAAATATTAAAGCTTTTTGTTTTAGGAGGACAGTTCCTTTTATTAAGCCCTGAGGTCACTAGAGATCACTTAAATGAGTAAGCCTGTTTGCGAGTCGTTAGCCTGGCACCGGAGAGCCCTTTAGGGAGTGTGCAACTGCCAGAGTGTTTACTGGACACAACGAGGTCGTAGTCCATTACAACCGGAAACGATTACAAAATTTCAGGGCCTATTGAGATCAGCAGAAAATTGGGATGAGAAATGAAGAGGTCGAGAATTCCATTGGACCCAGTGATAAGATGCGACAAACGTTCGGCACTCTGGAAGCATAAGACAAGAAGGATGTAGATCCAGACTTCCAACCCATGGAGAGAAGAATAAATTGTGTATTTGAAGTTCAGTGCCGTAGTGGGCTTCACTTTCAGCGTCTGAGCGAATCGCTTTCGACTAAGCAACTAAAAAACAATTATCCGACAAAATCAGCGCAGCGTACAGGGGATAGGCAAAATAATGTTAACAGTGGTAACAATGAGATGGTTGCGTTAACGGACGACAACGCAGGTAAGGCACGTGTTGCACAGGGCTGTGCGTGTTCAAGACGGACTAGGCAAAATTGCAGGTTGTTTACGAGTAGTGCACGTTTCGTATTCTGACTTAACATCAAGCGCCGGCTCGTCGGCCTGGAACGTAACAGCAGATAAGGCTGTGAGACGACGTCACCAGCAGTACGCTGACTAGTACCGCACCACGACAGGAGCGGCCCTTATACGAAGAAAATATAAGCGCCGTTGCGCGCTAGCTGCGGCCTCACTAGAAGACGAGCCGTGAGTTGTGAACGGTAGTTGCTTGCATGGAAACTGCATTCATCGGAGGACATTGGTTATTTGCATATCACAATTTGCTTGCGACACCTGTTTGTGAAAAGGCAAAGTTAAGTATTGTCAATTCAATTACCTGTAATAAACTCCATTAATAAAATTTGATTGAACTCTTGTCTAGCGATCCGAGATAACAGTTTCCTAAGCACACTATGTCGGACGCGTGGACCAGACACGACAATTCGTATTTGCATTCAGAGTCAGAGGTCGACATGCAATGAAAAAGTTCCAATGAGTTCCTGTGAGGGAAGATTCATGGGGCCCGATTATCTGGAGCATCAGTAACCAAGACAGCCAAATTATCGAATGTTTCAAGAACAACTGTTCTAACAGTCATGACATCTTACACAAAATATGAAAAGACATTGTCGTGTATATGTAACAGTGTGCGCAAATCAAAACTAAGCAACGGAGACCGCCGTACGCTAACACGATTTTGTCGAAACAACCCAAAACTACGGTGGCTAAAGTGACTGTAGAGCTCAATAGCCATCTTCGAAACACGGTATCTATCGACGCTGTCCACCAAGAACTCAATACAGCAAATATTCGTGGACGAGCTGCTATACCGAAACCATTAATGGCGGCAACCAACCCAAAGATGCATAAAACAAGGTGTTAGGAGCATAAAGCGTGGACGGCTAATCAGTGGAAACACGTCATATGGTCGGATGAGTCAACATTTTCGTTATTTCCAACATCAGGCTGGGTTTACGTCTGGAGAACGTCAAAAGAAGCCTACAGTCCTGACTGTTTGATTCCAACGGTTAAATATGCAAATTTATGTGTGATGATGTGGGCAACCATATCATGGTATTCTGCTGGTCCCATCACTACTCTCATAGGTCGTGTTACAGCCAAAGATTATGCGAACATTTCAGGTGATCAGGTGCATCCCATGATTCAAATGTAGTTCCTCAACAATTATATCATATTTCAGAGTGATAAAGCACTCGTTCACACAGCCAGGACGGTACAATCATGGTATGAGGAGAAAGCAACTGAACTGCAGCGTCTTCCCTGTCCAGTCCCCGAACTCTAACATTATCAAACCCTTGTGGGAGCAGGTTTCCGCTCTCCCTCGTCACTACAGGAGTTTGAAGAGGTTCTGATCGAAGTGTGGCATAACACTCCAATGCAGACTATACAATCATTATACGCCAGTACTCCAAGAAGAAAAGTAGCTGCGTTATGGGCAAATGGAGGTCCAACCCCGCATTAATAAACTATTCCGAAATAAGTGCAAGAGTTCACATTATTTGGCCTATCCGCTGTACTTCGGGGACTCACCAGTGCCTTTCGCACTACACCAGTCTAGGGATTACTGTGGTTCTTATGATATGTTCGATGGGTATTGTGGTAGGTTACAGGGCAGTGTGGTATTGGCTGGAGCGCGGACAATATGATTGTGTGAACGCACTCACAGAAACTCACGTTACTGATAAGAAAACATTTACCGGCTGGGAGGTCAGATGAGTGGCAGTCGTACTGGCGCACTAGAAGCACTGCAAGGCGAATTTACATTGTTTTCCCAAGAATCAGGGACAGGGTCAGTTTGCTGGACATGGCCCCTACTCGAGATATTGTGCACCTATTAACAGGTCATTGTCCATCTCTTAAAAATTTACAGCGAGTTTGATGCAGTAGCACACCAGTCTACAAATATATTTCACTATCAAAAAGTAGCTATACCATGTAAAGACATTCTTTGTAACGATGGACGTCTTACCTCTTCATGGTAAAAATGTACTTGGTTCAAAGATGGAATGCTACTTCTTGTCTCTGTTGTTGAAGAATGAAGTCGGTTAGCTGTTCTGACACACTAAATATTTGATGTATGTGTCTTCTGTTACAATATATGCCAAAACGAGAACTATTTCTGTCCTTATTCAAAATCTCTCACTCGCTGTAGAAATATACACTCCTGGAAATGGAAAAAAGAACACATTGACACCGGTGTGTCAGACCCACCATACTTGCTCCGGACACTGCGAGAGGGCTGTACAAGCAATGATCACACGCACGGCACAGCGGACACACCAGGAACCGCGGTGTTGGCCGTCGAATGGCGCTAGCTGCGCAGCATTTGTGCACCGCCGCCGTCAGTGTCAGCCAGTTTGCCGTGACATACGGAGCTCCATCGCAGTCTTTAACACTGGTAGCATGTCGCGACAGCGTGGACGTGAACCGTATGTGCAGTTGACGGACTTTGAGCGAGGGCGTATAGTGGGCATGCGGGAGGCCGGGTGGACGTACCGCCGAATTGCTCAACACGTGGGGCGTGAGGTCTCCACAGTACATCGATGTTGTCGCCAGTGATCGGCGGAAGGTGCACGTGCCCGTCGACCTGGGACCGGACCGCAGCGACGCACGGATACATGCCAAGACCGTAGGATCCTACGCAGTGCCGTAGGGGACCGCACCGCCACTTCCCAGCAAATTAGGGACACTGTTGCTCCTGGGGTATCGGCGAGGACCATTCGCAACCGTCTCCATGAAGCTGGGCTACGGTCCCGCACACCGTTAGGCCGTCTTCCGCTCACGCCCCAACATCGTGCAGCCCGCCTCCAGTGGTGTCGCGACAGGCGTGAATGGAGGGACGAATGGAGACGTGTCGTCTTCAGCGATGAGAGTCGCTTCTGCCTTGATGCCAATGATGGTCGTATGCGTATTTGGCGCCGTGCAGGTGAGCGCCACAATCAGGACTGCATACGACCGAGGCACACAGGGCCAACACCCGGCATCATGGTGTGGGGAGCGATCTCCTACACTGGCCGTACACCACTGGTGATCGTCGAGGGGACACTGAATAGTGCACGGTACATTCAAACCGTCATCGAACCCATCGTTCTACCATTCCTAGACCGGCAAGGGAACTTGCTGTTCCAACAGGACAATGCACGTCCGCATGTATCCCGTGCCACCCAACGTGCTCTAGAAGGTGTAAGTCAACTACCCTGGCCAGCAAGATCTCCGGATCTGTCCCCCATTGAGCATGTTTGGGACTGGATGAAGCGTCGTCTCACGCGGTCTGCACGTCCAGCACGAACGCTGGTCCAACTGAGGCGCCAGGTGGAAATGGCATGGCAAGCCGTTCCACAGGACTACATCCAGCATCTCTACGATCGTCTCCATGGGAGAATAGCAGCCTGCATTGCTGCGAAAGGTGGATATACACTGTACTAGTGCCGAAATTGTGCATGCTCTGTTGCCTGTGTCTATGTGCCTGTGGTTCTGTCAGTGTGATCATGTGATGTATCTGACCCCAGGAATGTGTCAATAAAGTTTCCCCTTCCTGGGACAATGAATTCACGGTGTTCTTATTTCAATTTCCAGGAGTGTATAAATGAAAATGAGTTGCGTAGGTGATTGCCCATCTGTCTTTCCTTTATCATAACTGTGTACCGGCGGCCTTTACATGGAATTTAATTAAAATATAAAATATTGGGCTACACTCTCAAATTAACATAATAAATACTTTGAATATTGACAGTAATTTTCAAGCATTAACGTATGCAAAATTCATTTCGTAGGAAATTTTACGGAACTGCATGTGTAGATTTAACTGCAGAAGGTAACAAGGCTTAGGCTTGCTTCACGATATCTTTGAGTTTGCAATGACATTTATTTATATCACAGAAATGCTTAACCTAAAATGAAGCCTGTGTAATGTCCACGAAATTATTTATCGTTTGTAAAAATCCTTACGCTACGTAGTTGGTTATGTCGTTTCTCTCTTCCTAACAATTAATTTAACGGACAATAGCAGTAATGGTTTCATACTACTTTTGACTATCTTTGAGCTAGCTGCGCGTTTGAATAACTTAATTGAGCCATTCCAAGCAAAACTGTACCCATTTTTACTAATATCTGTGCCTGCGTAGCAACCTTAATTACCGTCGGCCTACATGTAAGCCGCATTTACGAGCGTGCAGAATATACGCGACGCCTACATTGCGTTAAAAATCCTTTACCTTCCTCCCAACCATCCTGACCGCAACTTACAGTAAAATTGAAACATTTTAATACCAAAGAAGAGAGAAGGATGATATAGTTCTCAGATGCCCACTTTTTCTGGTAGAGAGCTGCAGCCAGTTTGACTGCAATCTGCAAAGAACTGTAATTGATTAAAACTTGCACATGGCATATCTAAGCGGCAGCTGCTTAACTTTCTGTCTATAAGATGAAGCGGACGCTCTGAATATCAAAACAAATTAAACAGAACACAATATGCGTTTCCTCGTTTATAGATGATGATAAGCACATATAAATTTAATTAAGAGTGACTTTAAAACACAGATATACACAAATAAATAAAGAACATTTTTTTAAAAAGGAAGGAAAGTAAAAGAGAATGATGAGGCCACCCACAAAGGTAAGTGTAGATTTGAAGATTGCCAAGGCACTTACATACCAGCGTGGGCCGATGTAGAATAGTGTAGCAACAGTAGGTTTAGAAGTAGGAATTGTTACAGTTAGTCGGCAAGCCTCGAGTTATTCCGAGGCTGCCAGCAACATATCTTGTAATATAAGCTGTAAGTTATTCACTTGTAACTTGAATTCCTTTTTTTTAATTTCATGTTACTTATTTTCACTGATTCTTATATTGAATTTTCTGTTATATTTTCTCGTTAATATTACAAAAAAATGGCTCTGAGCACTATGGGACTTAACTTCTGGGGTCATCAGTCCCCTATAACTTAGAACTACGTAAACCTAACTAACCTGAGGATATCACACACATCAGTGCCCGAGGCAGGATTCGAAGCTGCGACCGTAGCGGTCGCGCGGTTCTAGACTGTAGCGTCTAGAACCGCTCGGCTACCCCGGCCGTGGTTAATATTACTTATGGTTGCTGTTAACATAATTTGTTTCTATATACAAATATAAATCATTGTATGTCACCATGATTATCAAATATGTACGACGTGCTTAGAGATTTTAGAAAATGGATCAAAAATTCCAGTCAGTAAATTAAATTGAATCGAACTGAATTGAATCTGAATTTCGAAATCAGTGAATCTTCGGATCAAGACGAAGTGTCTAACATGAAGTGCTCCGACATGAAGTTTAGATACAATCTGTGCCCTGCTTTAGTGATTCTCATTCCAGTCTACACTCGATTTAATTACAGTCTGATTCTCATTGACTCAACCCTTCCACTCTGTTTTGCTTTCTGATGGTGGTCTTATGAGAGCGAACCTGTTGCTTCTTTTGCTGTCTGAATCCAATAGTGATACAGATTTTGACCCTGCTGCCAACGTACCATTCTCATCAACACCCTCATTCTGTTCGATTATTATTTCTTTGGTGCTGCATTTGAAATTATGCTCCACACATGATTGAATGCCATGCCTTCATGAATGGCGTGGAAACCCTCTTAAGCAGTCCCAGCTGGCGGGTGGTGGTCGTAATCAGTCTTCTCCCACGAAATGGCAACTAGTAACCCCTGTCAATCATCCACAACATACCAGCCGTCTACCCGCCTACCCCAATATACAGGGTGAGTCACCTAACATTACCGCTGGATATATTTCGTAAACCACATCAAATACTGACGAACCGATTCCACAGACCGAACGTGAGGAGAGGGGCTAGTGTAACTGGTTAATACCAACCATAAAAAAATGCACGGAAGTATGTTTTTTAACACAAACCTACGTTTTTTTTAAATGGAACCACGTTAGTTTTGTTAGCACATCTGAACATATAAACAAATACGTAATCAGTGCCGTTTGTTGCATTGTAAAATGTTAATTACATCCGGAGATATTGTAACCTAAAGATGACGCTTGAGTACCACTCCTCCACTGTTCGATCGTGTGTATCGGAGAGCACCGAATTGCGTAGGGATGCAAATGGAACGGTGATGGACCTTAGGTACAGAAGAGACTGGAGCAGCACATTACGTCCACATGCTAACACCTTTTTATTGGTCTTTTTCACTGACGCACATGTACACTACCATGAGGGGTGAGGTACACGCACACACGTGGTTTCCGTTTTCAATCACGGAGTGGGGTAGAATGTGTCCCGACATGTCAGGCCAATAGATGTTCAATGAGGTGGCCATCATCTGCTGCACACAATTGCAATCTCTGGCGTAATGAATGTCGTACACGCTGCAGTACATCTGGTGTAATGTCGCCGCAGGCTGCCACAATACGTTGTTTCATATCCTCTGGGATTGTAGGCACATCACGGTACACATTCTCCTTTAACGTATCCCACAGAATGAAGTCCAGAGGTGTAAGATCAGGAGAACGGCTGGCCAATTTACGCGTCCTCCACGTCCTATGAAACGCTCGTCGAACATCCTGTCAAGGGTCAGCCTGGTGTTAATTGCGGAATGTGCAGGTGCACCATCATGCTCACACCACATACGTCGACGCGTTTCCAGTGGGACATTTTCGAGCAACGTTGGCAGATCACTCTGTAGAAACGCGATGTATGTTGCAGCTGTTTGGGCCCCTGCAATGAAGTGAGGACCAATAAGGTGGTCGCCAATGATTCCGCACCATACATTTACAGTCCACGGTCACTGTCGCTCTACCTGTCTGAGCCAGCGAGGATTGTCCACGGACCAGTAATGCATGTTCCGTAGATTCACTGCCCCGTGGTTTGTGAAACCCGCTTCATCGGGAAACAGGTAGAACTGCAACGCATCCTCTGTTAATGCCCATTGACAGAATTGCACCCGATGATTAAAGTCATCACCATGTAATTGCTGATGTAGCGACACATGAAACGGGTGAAAGCGGTGACGATGCAGTATGCGCATGACACTACTTTGACTCAGTCCACCGGCTCTCGCAATGTCCCGTGTACTCATGTGTGGGTTCATGGCAACAGCAGCGAACACACCAATTGCACGCGCTTCTCCTGTGACGGGCCTGTTACGGACCCGTTTGCGTTCTACGATCATACCTGTTGCATAGAATTGGCGGTAGATGTTTTGCAATGTGCGGTACGTTGGATGCTCTCTGTCCGGGTACCGTTCTGCATACACCCTGCAGGCTTAAGCTGCATTTCGTCGACACTCGCCATAGATGAGTATCATCTCCGCCTTTTCAGAGTTCGAATACACCATGGTCACAGTTCCTACAACACTACACTATCACAGACGTCTGGTAACACGGTGTATTACAGTTGGTCTGCGAGCGGAGACAAATGCAGAATAACAATAGCAGCAAGCGCTACATGCGGACACTGCGACAGCTAGACCAAACCACAGCAGTGCACTACAGCCACACTCGTAAACACGGTCGTCATCGTAAACATGTCCCTGCAGATGCTGCTCGCCGACCGTGGCCCGTGTTTGTTACAACACGTAACTGAACGTCGGAGGTTTCAAGCGTCAACTTTAGGTTACAATATCTCCAGATGTAATTAACATTTTACAATGCAACAAGCGGCACTGATTACGTATTTGTTTATATGTTCAGATGTTCTAACAAAACTAACGTGGTTCCATTTAAAAAAACGTAGGTTTGTGTTAAAAAACATACTACTGTGCATTTTTAAATGGTTTGTATCAAACAATTACGCTAGCCCCTCTCCTCACGTTCGGTCTGTGGAATCGGTTCGTCAGTATTTGATGTGGTTTACGAAATGTATCCAGCGGTAACGTTAGGTGACTCACCCTGTATATCACGCATCAGATAATTACAATCATCACCGTACATGATGGCCAACTGTCAACCAATTCTTCGCAATTGACAGCTGATGTGTGGTGGAAATAATACCACTAACCTACCTCATCAGAGAGCCCATTGTGCCCTGTCAGGCCAATCAAATTGCTCCGCAATTCTAGATCCTTTATGTATTCAGTTCGATCAGTATTGACTGCCACACCCCCTACAAATCCTACAAGGCAGCATTTCCAAATTAGTGTCAGTGTACGTGTGAATATAGCTGTATTACAGTCTGCCGCCACCAGATGGCGTTGCTGCTTTCCGTAGGCGGCGTATAGCAGCAGCACTTGTTCTGGCGTGCCAGTAGACTGGTGTACAGAGGAAGCAGACAAGCATGGGCAACAGTGGGTAGTGTGGTCTCTCGGGAGGGAACAGGTGAGTGCTTCAGTAGTCCACATATGTGAGAAGACAGCGACAACAGCAAATCCGTATTTCTTTTGGTATCGGTGTTCAGACACGGAACAGCTGTGCTGAAAATCGGAAAAGCACTCGGCGTCCAGCAACTGCACGCAAACCAAATAATACCCAGCGTGTCAATTATATGTTAATGTACCGCATGGGAATCAAGGTAGATGAATTAGAGAAGGCCACAGGTCTGTCGCGGGGGCACTTCACACCATCTTCTATGAGGATTTGATGACTAAGGTGTATGCGCGATGGGTGCCCCATTCCCTCACCACATGCGTCCAATCAGAAGTGTGTGGAAATATGTGAACAATTGTTGCAGCAGTACACTGCAGATCCAGTGGAGTTATTTGAGCGTCTAGTCACTGTCGACATGTCAAGGGTTTTGCACAAATCTCAAAAGAAATGCCAGTATGGAGTGGAGGTGTACTGGATGCCGGGACTATTCGTACAGAAACTAATGGCGACTGTGTTGGTTGATTGGTACCTCCCAATACGACCCTCAAGGCTGAGTGGTACTGCGGTTCACTGCATACGCCCCGCTGACGCATTCAACAATCCTGCCACGGAAAGTAGGAGCGAGGCGTTCCGCTCCAACATGACAATACGCGGCCAAATGCCAGTCGCCAGACCACTGTAACCGTGTGTGAGCTGGGGTTTACTGTGACGTGCATATCGGCCGAATCTGGCTCCTAGTGACTGTGCCCTTTTCAGCTCAATAAAAGAGGCCACTCGGAGTAAGAGGTTCACAGTCAATGATGACCTTCATGCAGTTGTCCCCAGTAGCTCTAGGATACGCCCAAGGAATGCTTTACTGTGCAGAACGATGGAAAAAGTACATACACAATGGCGGGGAATATCTGTGACTACAATTATTCGTTTATTCAGTAAATAGACACCACGAACGAATAAAACTAATTGCATGTAAGCTTTCACGGCTGGCGTCTTCATTAATTAAAACTTCCGGGCTGAATTGCCGTGGTCCGTATATAAACCTTCTTCTCCTTTCTGACATTTCCTTGCCTATTGCGGGCACCATCTTCCGAGGTGAGTCAGCGACTGTCTACTAGACTCTGGAGGTCCCGCTTATATAGAGCGCTTAGATGGTGCCACCACTCATCTCGTGATTTCGACTTTAAAGCTATCTCAGGCTAGTGACATCTCTCTCGATTACAAGTAATCGATTGTCACTTCGTTGGTGCAAAGTCGACCACCATATCTTGTCTAGTTGTATTCCTACTTTTTTATTAAAATTATTTTTGTGCTTGTAGATCTCTATAGCTTCTCTATACATGCGGGTATAATAATGTGAGGTCCTAGCTATCATGTTTGTCTCACTAAATTTTATTTCGTGATCACCGTCTTTGAAAACGTGTTCCGCTACAGCTGATTTGTCAATTTGTCCCAATCTACAGTTCATTTTGTGTTCCGTTAGGCGGGTATTAACACTCCTTTTGGTTGTTCCAATATAAACCATGCCACAGCTACACAGAATTTTATACTCACCTGGGGTGGCTAAGGGGTGTCGCGCGTCTTTCACCGGTCTTCAACTTTCACTAATCAGTGAAATTAATATCCAGGAAACGATCTGAATCGAAAACGAAAACACAATCACGCTGCTATCAGTATTGCATATGGAAGGCTTCAGAGAATAGTAGGACTTGTGGAAAAGTATAGGCCCCAGTTTTTATGAATACGGACCGAAGTGACATTCCAACGGCGGCGACAGTGCTCTACCGGGGCAGATTAATAGAAAACCTCTACCTTTGCCCTTTCCTCCACATCGATGCTCGTATGGAGAATCCAAATCACTGTCGGATACTAAACGAACAGTTATATTACATTCAAGATACTGCCGATTTATTGCACAACTTTTTGTCGTAATTAATTAAGAACTTGTTATACATCTTTCAAACAGCACTTCATTTCTACTACATACATGATTCTGTAATCCAGTTATAATTCATAATATTTTATAGTCTTTTCTTTGTATCTTTAGAAAGCTATTCTGTTAAGTTTCTATCATATTTGCTTATGTTCTTGCTTACGTAAGTTTCTGTCAGTAGGTTACACTGATTTGAGCACTCCACTTCTTTGATTTTTCTCCTTCCCACATCCTCCTCCTCCTCCTCCTCCTCCTCCTCCGTCTAACTCTGACTCTTCGTCTTCTGAAAGACTTAACGCCTCTCTCATCTCTAAAAATATGAAAAATTCCAAGTCAAGTTGCAACGTGTTTTGTAGCATAAACTGAATACTATTTCCCCATCCAGCAGATTGTGGGGCACACCAACATGCCTAGTAAGGCACTCAAGTATGCTAACAATCAGTCGGGTTTAGCAAAGCTTGATATGCTTCACAGCGTACCAAATGTAACTCAAATGTAGCGACCAAATCCAACCGACTCTTCGCTTGCCGTTACATTCCCATGCCCCCTCCCTGATAATATGCTGAAGTACTCAAGTAGCCAAAGATGAGAATATAGACAACAGAAACTAGAAACTCTTAATATGCAGCAGCTTCCTCCATCGTGTCAAGATTACTAACACTATCGGATATGGTTGTCTCGTTGGCATAGTTACGCAATTCAGTGGTGTTTGTTCTACTACAAAATGAATGGGCAAAGAACACATTTTGCTAACAACGAACATGAACAGATCTTGAATCTAAATAACTAGTGGAGTGCTGGTGGACGTCCAAAGTAATCCAAAAATGTTTTGGGATTAATCCTGACTAATCTTTCCGTTCGAGTATGGAATGGGTTTTCGATCTGACATGGTTCTCACGAGCTTTCAGATACAAAAATTTCAAGGAAAATTCCGAGTTCATAATACTGCAGCACAACGACAACTTTTTTATCTGGGAAATGTGAAGAGACTTTATCGCCTTTGTACACAAACCATCACAGAAATGTCTTATCCACACTTTGTAAACAGATTGGTCACCTTTAACACTGTCCATGACCTACAGAGGATTACAACAAACTACATACGTATACTAAGCAAAGAAACGTCGAAGAATTCGGGTGACGAGTTTCAGTCGATGTTATAACATAAAAAGAAATTTTTATTTTGAATGTAATGTACCAAAAATTACAGAAAAAGGTTTGCTGACGAAGAATCTGAGGTAAAAGTCATACATCGTTATTACGGAATTCAGGCGAATTCGATAGATACAACAGACGATTTACTCTTTGCATGTGTAAAAGGTATTTCCTTTAGTGTCAGTAAATCAAATAAAGTTTTTGATTAGATAGTTGACAACAAGGGTGGTTGTGCCAAATAATCTGAAAGCAAAAAGAGTTCATGTCTTCAGTAAACGACACTGAATTGGGGCAGTAAATATCAGTGTATTTCAAATATCTCTATTATTCATGATATTATTCGTGAGACATTTTATTCACAGATTACGCATAAATATTTTTATTCGGGAAAGTGAATGTTTCGAATAATGTTGGTTATTTACAACAACGAATAATAAAAGTTATCTGTTTTATTAATCGAAAAAATTTCGCCCAACGCTGGTGGTAAGCGAAGCGCATTACGCATGCACGCACTGCAAACTCGCAGCCTGTGTGCAAATAGAATACAAGCGCATTACGACCGCGTCGGCGTGTACAAGTATTCACTCGGTTATCTTCAGCAACGTCCGCTAAAGTACCCGAAGTGTATTCGTACCCTCTCTAGCACACCAGAGCCGTGTGAAAGTCACCAGGATCAGGCAAGCTCTTTTTCCCATTTTCTTCTACCTATGTGGGTTTCTTTTGTTAATATATAGGCAGTGTAATAATTCCTAACCCTTTATTGCCTAATGTATACGAATGTACACATACTTTTACGTAGAATATGGATAGTCTGTGACAGATATAAAGCCTTCTTTTATCATCTCTGTTTAGTGAATGCTGCATATTGGGTTTATTTCAGTGACTGCGGATGGCAGCAGCAAGAGACAAATGATTGTTCAAATTTCGAAATGTAGGCAGGTGATGTATAATTCTAATCTTTGTAATCCTTAGTTGTTTTCAGTATGAGTTCAAAATAAAAAATTCAGTTATTTTATACAATGCCTAAAGTGAATGGAAGAGGCCTTTTCTTCTTCTTGCGTTACGGCCTCTGTAGGACCATGGTTAGCCCCTTCGTGGACTGCATTTTCCTCTTCTTCTCCCAGAACCTCTTCATTCTTTCTCTTCTTCTCTCCCGCTCGTCTTCCGTGATCTTCAGTTTCCGTTTCTCCTGTCGGCTCCACTGGTGACACTCTAATCTTCTCCTGTATTCTTCTCTGTCATTAATCTCCGGCATATTGGTCGGTATATATTTGTTCCTCCAATTTT
The DNA here is from genome assembly GCF_021461385.2 of Schistocerca piceifrons. Taxonomy (NCBI): domain Eukaryota; kingdom Metazoa; phylum Arthropoda; class Insecta; order Orthoptera; family Acrididae; genus Schistocerca; species Schistocerca piceifrons. The sequence continues at coordinate 288,591,426 of NC_060144.1, read as the reverse complement.
CTTTTACTCCGACCTTGATCCCCAATTCCAACCAGTTCTTCCGAAGTTCAATAACCCACTTGGTTCCTGTCTTTCCCCTTTTCCTCCCTGTTGTTTCCCACACTCTCTTCGTTATTCTGTCCATACTCATCCTAACTACATGTCCAGCAAACCTTGCCCTTTTGAGTCTGATTTCCCCATATATAGTTCTCATGTTCCAGTACAATTCTTCCCTAGGTCTTCGCATCCACCTCTCTCCACCTCTTTTAGGACCTAGTATTTTTCTCGGTATTTTTCACTCTTCTTTCTCTATTTGTTCTGCCCCATTTCTTCCTAGTGTCATCGTCTTCGCAGCATATAATACTGCATTCCTCACTGTTGCCTTGTAGTGGCGTATCTTTGCCTCTGTGGATATATTATTTTTATTGTATATGTCTCTCATCATGCAGAAGGCTGGCCTCATCTTCTTTATCCTCTCTGTTATTCCCTCCTTGCTCCTGTTCTTTCCTATTAGAAATTCTCCCAGATATTTAAATTTGTCTACCATTTGCACAGTGCGTTCCGGTGTTTCCCAGTATGCAGTGGTATTTAATGTATTTCTCTTGTTATTGGCGATCCTCAATCCCACCTTTCTGGCTATCGTACTTAAGTTGTCGAATTATGTCTTTGCGTCTTCTTCCGTCTCACTTACTATTGCTATGTCGTCTGCAATGGGTAGGCAGTCCACTTGAGCCCTGTTGTCCTTTTTGCCCCTCACATGGGCCTTTGGTATTCCCATTTCCTCGTTTACTGCTCTCCACTGCCTGATCACTTCGTCCAGTGCTTTATTGAACAACAATTGTGACAATCTGTCTCCCGGTTTAACACCATTCTTGATCTCAGATTCTTCTGACAGTGCTCCTCTGAATCTCACCCTTGCTTTTGTGTCTGTCAGAATTTCCATTATGAGTTCTTCTGTAGTTCTATCAAATCCTCTGTTCATCAGGATCCTAACAAGAGTCTGTCTGTCGATGGAGACATATGCCTTTGTGAAGTCCACGAAGGTTATTACTGTCTTTTTGTTTTTAAGGCCCTATGTTGTATCAGTTGTTTCAGGATACATATCTGTTCTATACAAACTCTTCCCTTCCTGAATCCCGCTTGGTAGTCGCCAACTGTACTTTCTACCTGCTCGTCTACTCTCTTGAGCAATAGTTTTGACAGCACCTTGCATCCGACCTCTAGTAACGATATTCCTCTGGTTTGTATCTCTCTTGTCCCCCATCTTATTGATTGGTACTACAATTGCGTTCTCCCATCCGTCTGGCAACTTCTTTGTTCTCAGATCTGGTGAATTATGTTGGTCATTTTGTCTATTGCTTTGTAGCCTCCCCACTTTATCATCTCGGCTGCTATACCATCTTCTCCAGTTGCCTTATTGTTCTTTAGATCGCTTATGACATGTGCGACTTCATCCCTGTTTGGAGGGCGTGGTTCTCTCTCTCTCTTCTGTGTCAATCCCCAGTTCCAGCTCTATCCTTATCTTGCTAGAGCTTTGCCATTTTAGGGCTGAACTCATGATGGAAACTTGATGTCCGTTAAAGTAGACGGTATGTTCACAGGGTAAGTGTGATAGAATTAAGGGCCATATTTCGAAGTTACAAATTTAGACATTAGGCATTTACAGTCAGTCTCAGTCAGTCTCACCTCTTACGTACTCAACAAGCCCGAAAGTAAATTTATCTCCTTGGCATTGTATGGTGCAAAAGCTACGCAAATCACTTTAGTTCTATTTCCAGATGTAGACAGGAAGATGATTTGGAGGATTCCGGTGACTAGTAAAGAATAAATGCGACAGGAAGAAACAGAAAATAGAGACTCTCGAAGACTGGTGGAGCTGAAAGTATCAATAGACCTTCCTCTAGGCCACATTTAACAAAGCATTAGTTATCCGAACCTGATTACACAACAGGCTACAGACGCCATCAGCCAGAAGCAACCAACTCTCTCACTAGTTTAGAACCACCTGCATGCAAGAGGAACATTGTATGCCACTGGCAGAAGAGACATACCAAAAAATCCTATGCAGTCAACAAAATTAGGATTAAAGGATGTCCTCTATTTCGCGACAAGGATCTGAGGTAAGCTGGAACGGGAGCTTACGAATATCGCATTGACAGCGAAGAAAAGTCTATCACTGTCAAATGCAATGTTAATCGTGCGGTACATATAGGATCAAATTGGTCAGGTATTCAGCCGGTTGGGCAATGCAGAGCTGTGACGTCAATAAGAAAGAGAAGATCTCCTTGAATACGTCTTCAATAGTAAGGAGATACAATGAATTAAGGGGGAATTGAATAAAGCAGCCATGGTTCAAAATGGCTCTGAGCACTATGGGACTTACATCTGAGGTCATCAGTCCCCTAGAACTTAGAACTACTTAACCTAACTAACCTAAGGACATCAAACACATCCATGCCCGAGGGAGGATTCGAACTTACGACCGTAGCTGTCGTTCGGTTCAGGACTAAAGTGCCTAGAACCGCTCGGCCACCGCGGCCGGCAGAACTGGGTGGTGGACTTCAAGGTGGTCGTAGTAAGATGTGTCTTTGCTTGTATACATTTTTAAGACTCAAATAACATACCTCCAGTTACACTACCTGCGAAAGCATCATCCAAAACCACTCCAGCCAGGGCCACAAGGAGAGCGTTGCAAACTAATGCTGTCAGATTTGACTGGAGTAGTCACCTAGAAATACAAGGACCGACAGTGAATCCACAAAGATGCAAGATGAGTGGTTGTACAAGGAAAACGTGTTACCATTGCATCAAGTGACCATGTTTTTTTATGTATTGTAGGTAGTAACTACTTTTATAAACATCATAGCTGTGATTGACGAGTCTCAATTAATGTATACATTTTGTGTTCAGCATATGTTTGTTACAAGCCTTCTTGAAGAGCACTCAGTATCTAAATATTTATATACATAACGTGTACCTCTAATCCTCATTAACAAAATACTGAAAACATTCAAAAAGTTTGACTTTAACCGGAGAAAAATAGATATTATAATTTTCCTGGATTCATTTTCAGAGGAAAGTTCGTTAGGTAAGAAACGGTTACTATCGTTATAACGTATCTCACTTCGGAGTTTTACTTTGCGCACGAGACAAAGCAGTTCAGTAACTTCGCTCACAACTTCTGATTGCGAAAGTAGTAAGCGCAAACTAAAAGTGCAGCATGTGAATTCTCTCTGTTGTCACTAATTAGCTGCATAAAACTTTGGTATTTTGATGTATTTATTGTTTCTAAAGTTTAACCCGCCAGGTTAGCCGAGAGCGCTTATGCGCTGCTTCCTGCACTTGGGTAGGCGCTCCGGTCTCGGATCGAATCCGCCCGGCGGCTTAACGACGGGGGCCGGTGTGCCGTCCAGCCTGGATGTGGTTTTTAGGCGGTTTTCCATATCCCACTAGGTGAATACCAGGCTGGTCCCCACGTCCCACCTCAGTTCCACGGCTCGCTGACATCTGAACCCGTTTGCACTATTCCATGGATTACACTAGACGCAGACAGTTGGGGTACACTGATTCCGTCCTGGGGGTGGGGGTATGGGATGGCGGCAGGAAGGGGATCTGGCCACCCCTTCAATTAACCTTGCCCACTGCGATTAACCATGCCGACCCTGCGTCGTTGCGGGAAAAAGGCACAAGCAAAAGAAAGAAAAAGAAAGACTGTTTCTAAGGTTTATGGATGTTTATAGGAAATCTGCATGTAATCGACAATTGATTCCAGCATTAAAAATCTCTGAAGTTCGGACACGAAGGAACGGCGACATATGAAAGTTTGGGTGTGGCTGCGAGTCGTGCACCAATAACCCAAGTGTGTACGGTGACCGCCCGCGTAGAGTGGGAAATCCAGGTTCGAATCACAGTGTGGCACAAATTTTCGCTGGCGTCATTCCCTTATACAGCTGAAGGTTGTTCATATTCACAGCTACGAATACTCGTACATCCTGCAATATGTATTGTTGTTTAAGAGATACGCAATTCATTTCCTCTCAGCGACGCTCCGAGGCCTTGCAACTCAATGTTGCGGCTAACAATCAGGTATTACATTCGTCCGTCGGCGCGTGTCTCTCAGAGAATACTTTTTTGATTGTTGAGAGTCTAAATGTATGCTCCCATTTCACACCATTTCATGCGTTGTGTGTGCTTTCTATGTTCGTATACAACGTTTTTGCTGTGCTGCAAGATTTAAAGTAGACAGAGAAATGTTTCGTGAGAGGGACAAATTTAGGAGATGTGCTATTGCTCGAAGTGCTGTTGCTTGAACTGACCTTTAAATACTAGAAAAACTGAATTAACATTCACGTCAGGCAATAAAAATAATTGTACTCGTCATTAGGGACGTGGCTCAGCATGCTGTGGCCTTTAGCGGAACCAGCGACGAACTTCCTTGGGTTGTTAGGAACGAGAACAGAATTTGACACTATTTTGCAGGAAAATTTAAGGCGGGTAAAAACTCAAGAAATTCCTGAATATTATCTTGGAGAAAACATTCAAAATGAACCCATAAATTTCGTTGCAGACAAAGTAAAAAACATCATTGTTAATCATATAGAAAAAAGTAAATATTTTTCAGTCATACTTGATTACACTCCTGATTCGAGCACAACGAACAGATGACATGTTTGTGAACTTATCGGGAGAGCAGTGATTGTAGGAGAACATTTTCACAACTTTCTGAAGGTTACATCCACTGCAGGAGAAAGTTTGACTGACACCCATTTGTTGAAACTAGATCAGCTATGTCTCGATATCCATGAGGACAGAGTTACGATAATGGTGCAAATATGAGAGGCAATCGCAGTGTTGTTCAAGCCCGAATCCTAAAGTGCAGCCCAAGAGCATTATTATCTTACGTTCAAGCCACAGTCTTAATCTTCTGTTGCCAGATGTGTCGAAATCTGAAGCAAAAGCAGTACCACATTTTTGTTTAACTCATAGAATGTACATTTTTGGTGCATCTACTCAGAGATGAGAAATCGTATTGAAGAGAGCCCAACTTTAACAGTGAAGAGGCCTTCAGGTACTTGATGGTGAAGTATGGTGGAGGGTGTAAAAGCCATAAGGCACCAGGACAGAGTAGTAACGCATGCCCTTCCTGGGGTGAGCGATGGCACTGATGAATCAAAAACAAAGAAGAAAGCACACTCACTTGCTCTGAACGAACTAGAAATCTTCGAGCGTACTGTGAACGTTGCCATATGGCACGATATTCTTTTGGCCATTAACGCTGTAAGCAAGGCACTTCATGCAGGTAATATGATCCTGAAAGTAACAATTAAATCCCTTGAATTACTGAGAATTTTCATGAAGACCGTTTCGTTACTGCGAAGGTAACTGCGAAATAGGTGGCTGAAAGTTTACGGACTGGCCAAAATTTTCAAGAAAAGAGAATTGGTAAGAAGACGAAGCAATGTGATTATGAACATGATGACTTGGTTCGCAGGGCACAACTGCTAGAAGAGAAATACAAAACTGATTTTTTTCTACTATGTCATTGGCAACAGGATTAAAAAGTGTGAGAGGAAGGTTTTCGCAAATGGATAAATATTCCGAAATATAGTTTATTTTTTCACAAAATTTAAGACACATACAGGGCGAAGAACTGAAAATGCTACGTAAAAAATTTGAGAGAGAGAGCTTAGAGTAAACAGAAATGGTTAATGTTCAAAAGACAACAGAACTTCTGGGAGAAATCTAACTCCTCAGAGAAATGGCGCCCAAGGATATGAAATATGCAACGTTAATTCTCAAATAGTTAAATAAAATTGTAAACCCACTTCCCCACATTTATGTTGCCTACAAAATTTTTCCAACGATGCAAATGATTGTCGCCTCCACTGAAAGGAGCTTTTCACGTCTGAAGTAGATCAAGAATTGTTTCAGGAGCAGGCATCTCGCAAGAATGCCTGTCTTCTCCTGCCATGACAGTGGCCCACGACTCGTTTCAAACTTTTTGATGATATTCTTGATGTACTAGCTATCAAAAAAGCAAAGAAGATGATTTGTGTAAAGTGTCAAAAGCTTTAAACCCTTACTGTTCATAACTCAGAAGTCACTTAACTTCATGTAAGTATTGTATGTGTATCCCGAACAATATCTGAGAACCTTATTTGAATTTCAATTTCATTAAATGCGAAGGATTCCGATAGGTAAGTTAGATTTTACTATTAACGTGTGAAACGTCCCCTTTGAACAATTATACACGACTGTCCTTAAACTGATACACAATATTTTGTTAGCGCAACGCAATCTGACTTTCAAAATTCCCTACAAAAGAATGGCCCTGACTAACATTAAACTATACCTTTCACAAATCACTTACCTCACAAAAATCTTCGCTGCTCAAGCTACTGCAATACAGCGAGCGCCACTACTGCCAGCTAAATAAAAGATTCAAACTACTGAAGGCACTAACTACTGATAGGGATAGTTAGCAAATGAAAGATATTAATAAAGAACAAACAATGTATTTACCTTGATATCGTCATATATAAATATAGCAGTTCATGACAAATTTCAAAACTCCGCCATCTCTCTCCCCACATCCACCACTGCTGGCGGCTCACCTCCAACTGTGCAACGCTACGCGCTGTTCACATCCAGCTGCCGCTGCCCAACACTACAATGGCAGACAACAATGCAAACCAGCCACAGACTGCACACAGCACAGCCAGTGATTTTCAGAGCGCTACGTGGCGTTACCAATATAAGAACCTAAACAGCCTACTTTAAACAGCCTACTTACATAGAGAAAACATAAACAGCCTACTTACATAGCCCCCATGCTCCCCACAAAAAATTTTACAAATTGGATTGGGCAGTGGCCAATACAGATTTGAAAAAATTTTTCATAATTACAATAACAAAGAAATCAAATGCACACACTTATTGATACTATGTTGGTCAAAAGCTCAAATTTTCTCACAGTCTATAAAGACAGTCCTGATCGTTCATCACGGTAAAATAGTAGTGTTTTTCTCAAAGTCTGAGCAGTAAAAGAAAATGCACACGGAAGTAGTGGATTTCCATGCAGTCTTGAAGAAGTAGTGTTGTCCTTCCAACGGAAAGACAGTGCTGACACTCGACATGCAGAAAAGTAATGGGTCACAACAGAGCAAACCCACAGCAGAGTCAGTCGAAATTTTGAAGAGTATTGATAGGTAGGTCATCACAGAGCAGACCCACTGTAGTCCTGGTAGAGATTACGGTATTGGTGGGCCACCAGAGGTGCAGACCCACTGCAGTCCTTGTAGAAATAATGGAATTGATGGATCATCAAAGATGTAGACCCACTGTAGTCCTTGTAGAGATAATGGTATTGGTGGGCCACCAGAGGTGCAGACCCACTGTAGTCCTTGTAGAGATGGCCAGCAGCCATCTGTTGCGATTGTGTAGGTGCACATTCACCATCGAAGAGTCTTGCGGAGAATATAGCAAGTCCATAAACCACCACTTGTGCACCCACAAAGTTTTTGGAATTGTCCTTAGAACCAGCAATGCTGTTATCCAGTCCCTTGCTGAATTATTAACACACGTGCAAACACTAACAGTCCCAACTTCTCACATACTGTCCATATACTATGACCAACAGAAACGTGTGCAGTGAAATGTAACTAACAAGTTAATAATATCATGAACTGGTGACAATTACAATTTTATAACATAAGAATACAATAACAAAGGTACAAAATACATAATTAAAAACATAACAATACAGATAACATTTGTAGTACAGGCTTTACAAAAGAATCAAACTAACATATACATCAGTGGAATTATGACATGAGTACATACATAAATAAAAGATCACAATAACTTTTGAAACATCAACTTCACACATGAGCATTAACACAAAACAGAATAAATGATGTCTAAACATCTTTACAAAGTAAATAACACATTATTAATGCCAATTGTATTTGAGGATAACAGTATTCCTCATCATAGTGAATGTAACTTAGTATTAGAAGAGAAAAAAGTTCTATGAAACAGTACACAGAGACAGGAAGAAAACAAATACACAAGGGTACACAAACATATAGTGGGATAACACAAAAGGGAAAGGACAGGGTTTGTTTTACTGCAGTATTTTGCATGGAGATCTCCCTTTGTTCATCATTATTCCCAAAAAGTCCTATCTAAGCCTGCTTTCTGTATTCTGTTCATATTTCTTTCAAAATAATTATTTCTGATTGTACAATACTCATTTGGGCCCAAATCTTTTTCATAACTTCGCAATGCATTCTTTACCTATTCTCCATAGTCAGTTTCTTATATAGTCTACCCCCTCTTAAGCTAACTTAAATCTACTGAGCTCAGATGCTAAACTAAGGGACGAGGCAATGCAGCAGTACAAAACAATTAACACGAACATCAATGGCAAAAAATTTAAATAGGCAAAGCAATTGCAATATTACTACTAATATAAGGCACTGTGCAGCAAACAATAAAAATAAATCATTAGTAAAACTGGCTTAACAGCGTAATACAAAGTCAAATTCAGTAACACTATGCCTGGCAAACAGCAGTAACTTATACCTAAACATGACATAGCTCAAGCAGAAAAAATATTACAGTAAAAACAACAATGCAGATAAGGGAAATGTATAATCACATCTTAATGTCTAAGTAATTAAAGTGGTGCACCACAACAACTTATAGTAAAAAAAATATTACCATGTACTTGAAAAGAAAATTATGTGTCCAGTTACTGTTACTAGTCCCTTCTTATTGTTCTTTCCTTTCCAAGTGCTCCTTTTTTTTTAAAGAATGTGGATTACAAAATTATCATTTAATAGATCTGTTGACAGAAAGTGTTCACATTGGCAAATGCATCTAAGTTTATTTTATAAAACTAATGCTGTAACACAGCTGGAAAACAGGTATCAAATGAAATAAGCAATTACGCAAGCCAAAGCATAAAAACATCATTCAATAGCTATGTGGCATTTCATAAGTCAGTAGCTCTCAACTCTCGTAGATAGACACTTGCCATTATCAGGTTTGTAGATGTAAGAATATTTCCCATCAGTTTATAAGCATTTCAGTAAGTAGCAGAAAGTAGGCGCTCCACAATATAATCATATGTTTCCAAGTAATGAGCGTGTCTTATTTGCGATGCTTTCCACAAAGGAATGTCAATAGCGAGGTGGATGGTCTCTCCTTTTTTTTTTCTCCACCTGCGCCTCTGAAAGGCACTAATGGCTTTTTTCCAGGTGTCTGTCGCGCAACTGGGTGCCCACGACGCATTACGTTCAGGTGGTCACTTAACTTTCTTACGGAAATATTTACGACAGCAGTTTCCGCTACAGTGACAGTCTCACATAAAAATATTTCACAGGTCAAGAATTAGCGTTGCAAATCTGTAGAAAGAAAATCCTATAAATATAAGTGCCCAAATAAAATATTCGTCAGCATTGTGATACAGTCACGCATTTACGCACATTTCATAACTCTTAAAGTACGATTCTTGGTTTCCAACATACTTCTTATTCCTCATATACGGTAGCATCATCTTATTGATCATAAACATATCTCAACAGCATAGTACACATCGTCGTCATAATAATAACATCATAACACCTCAGTCAAATCTCAAAAACGTCGTAGCTTTCTGCAATAATTTCAAGACCTAAAAAAATTCTCTGCTCATTTCAATAGTGTCATCTACCTCAAACGTACTTTAAAATCATGCTCCCTTACCAAATACATCATTCAAAGCTCTCATAGTATCACAATGATTCCGAAAAAATATGAACAGTTTACAAAGTACAGACAAAATACAGTTTCATAAGTGTGAAGTTACCCAACTGTGTATTGCGTAAACATGTGTCACTGATGTAGTAAAAAGATGTTTATCTCTCAGTTAAATGATCATATAGATGTGTAATTTGTGTGTTAGAGAAATATGGTACCGATGTGTAAAGTTGTATAAGCAAATACCATATTAGCTAGGGTTCCTTGTGGTTGCCACACACATGGTACACAAAGTAAGCGTGTACCCCCCTGAGGATTAATGTAATTATACCCTCAGGTGTTACCGATTACAGCAATGGAATGAAATGTATCACTGAAACCTTTCTTTGTAATTCAAAACACTTTAAAAATAAATGTTTTAAGTACAAAATTAATCACTCAAATACGTGTCCTGTAGCGCTAAATGTGCATCTTGTTGTAAGATAATCTCTGTGGAAGTGTCGTAGTTATTTTCCTCCGAAAGCTAAGTTCTGCAGAAGCCAATGTACTTACCTCATGATAAACAAAAGTGAAATGCTTTGCGTAGAGATATCTTAGTTATTACGCTTATTGTTGTGATGATGAAAGTACTGTGCTGTAACGTATTGTTGTGCTATGGAAAAGGCTTTCTCCTTGTAGCTATACCACAAAAGTAACTAATAAAACATGTTTTGCTTTCCAGAAGAATTCAGAAAAACTGTGCAGATATAAAACAAATACACCACAAAAGCAACAATGTAAATTATGTCACACATTAGTAGTGTCGTAATATAACCGTGTAGCTGTCAAAGAAACCAAATACTAAGTCATCTTTAATCTCACAGAAAGTACTTTAAATCCCAAATGTATTTTCAAGTAAACCAAAATGTTGCATGAAAATCTCATTAGCAGTGCCAGTATATGTTCTAAGTATGTGAGCCTTATAGTCGTTACGTAATCGTGCAACTAACAAGCAAGAATGTACAAATACAACACTGTGTCGTCTGTGCACTATAACAATGCAATCGTAATTTCTGTTTAAAAATGTTCCCTAGGTTCTAGACTGGATATTTAACTTCAAACATTGTTGTATGTTAACAGATTCTAAGTCTGACAAAGCATACTAGAAATGTGAAGTGAAAAGTTTTATACCAAAGACTAAGTTAAAAAGCAGATTATCTTTCAATAAATGGTTTTACATGTGAAATGTGGTGTAAACCTTTACTCTTCCTAGTACGCAGAGTTTCAACTTCAACGCAATTATCATGTGGTATACGTCGGATTCTGTATGGTCCATTGTAAACTAGAAAGAATTTGTGACTCAAGTGTTTCTTCTTATGTGACAATGAATGAGCTTTAATGAGAACTTTCTGACCAATATACAATTTCTTCGCATTTGCTTTACCGTGTAGTTTTCTCCTTTTGTCTGCTGCAGATTTTATATTTTTAAGAGCCAAATCAATTATGTCTTTGTGTCGAAGTTTACGTGTATTCGGGAAAGGTACAAGCTCTCTGATTCTGTTCGGTGGTTCTTCATTCTTCAGTACAAGAGTAGGTGGTAAAGCAGTGGAATCATGAGGCATTTCATTCAGCACGTTTTGAAATAAGTGTAAATATCTGTCCCAATGCTGATGCTTTCTGTGACAATAAAGTCTGCAAAGCTTATTGATTTCTTTCATAATCCGTTCGGAGGGGTTACAATGTGGTGAGTACAATGAAATAAAAACAGGTTTGATTTTATGGTTGCGAAGCATGCGTGACCAAACAGCAGATCTGAATTGCGGTCCGTTATCTGAAATGACTTTACTAACGTGTCCAACTTCACGTATGAAATTTTTAACAAAGGCGTTGGATACAGACCGTCCAGTGGCTTTACGTAACGGAGTGAAAGAAACAAATTTTGAAGTAAGTTCAACAGCGACTAGAACGTACGAAAATCCATTAGATGTTCTGACAAGCGGTCCCAAGAGATCAACAGCAGCAAATTCTTTTAATTTAGAAGGAATGATAGGAAACAACGGAGCACGATGTGAGACAGTAGATGGTTTCGCCTTTTGACAAAGTTTACAAATAGACAAGACTCTTCGAATTCTCTTTTCCATATTGTTAAAATAACAAGTCGTTCGAAGAATATGATAACATTTTCGTGGACCAAAATGTGCGTAGCTGAAATGAATGTACCAAATGAGCTTATTAACAAAATCGTCAGGAATGCAAAGTACCCATAGCTTGTCATCAACAGTGCAGCGTTTGATCAGTATGTTGTTTCTAACCAGATAATAATGCCGAATCTGAGTGTGTGTCTTTTCATGCCATTTGCTCTTGATGTCTTTCCAAATCGGATCTTTATCTTGTTCATGAGCAATGTCCTTTAAAGATGTGGTGAAGAAGTTTTCAAAGGCGACTTTCTGAATGTAAAGAATACTGAAATTTTTCTCGAGGTTGCCTTCTGTGGTACTTTTCTCAATCCCAGCCGGTGCGCGTGACAGTGCGTCCGCAACAATGTTCTCCTTGCCGGGAATGTAGACTACTGTGAAGCGGAATTCTTGCAGAAACAATGCCCAACGTTTTAACCTGTCATGATTTAATTTTGAAGACATGAGAAATTGTAATGCACGATGATCACTATATACTTTTACGTGCTTACCAGAAAGAAAGAAACGGAATTTGTTAAATGCCCAAACGATAGCTAAAGCTTCTAATTCAGTAACGGAATAATTTTTTTCAGATTTTGTTAGCGCTCGGCTAGCAAAAGCAATGGTTCTCTGAATGGTAGTGTCATTTTCTATGGCTTCTTGAAATAAATGGGCACCAAGACCGACTTTAGAAGAATCCGTGCTAAGGCAGAAATCTTGTGACAGATCTGGATGAGCTAAGATTGGCGCGTGAAGTAACGCTTCTTTCAAAGAATTGAATTCCAACTGTGCTTGTTCGTCCCAGTTCCAAATAGTGTTTTTTCCAGTGAGAGAACAAAGTTTTGGTGTTACAAGAATTTGCATATTCAGAAAACGACGGTAAAAATTTACGAGACCTAGAAAACTGCGGACTTGTCTTTTTGTGGATGGAACTGGAATGGCTCTGATTGCTTCCAACTTTTCAGGATCCGGCTGAATGCCTTCAGAAGAAATAATATGTCCCAAAAACCTCACCTTTGTCCTACCGAATTCAGACTTTTCCAAGTTAACTGTAATTCCAGATTCTGCAAAAATACGTAACAAACTGTTGAGGATGCGATTATGTAGTTCCCATGAAGCTTCTGCTATTAGAATATCGTCCACATATAAGGTGATGTGACGTTTTAAGAACTCAGGTAATATGGAATTTAGCCCGCGAATGAATGCTGCTGAAGAAATGTTCAAACCAAAGGGAAGTTTCCGAAACTGATAACAAACGCCGAAACAAAGGAAAGCTGTGTATTTTCTACATTCTGGATGAAGTTCGATCTGATAAAAGCTGGATCTGAGATCAATGGAAGACAACACTTTTACACCATTAAAATTTTGAAGAAGTTCTTCTAACGTTTGCGGCCTGTCTGTTTCAGGAATAATGATCGTATTGATTTGTCTCGAATCTAAGACAAGCCTGATCGATCCATTTTTCTTCTCAACAACAAGTAATGGATTGTTGTATGAGCTTACTGCAGGCTCAATAATGCCCTCGTCGAGCATAGATTGTATTTCTGTTCTAACACGGTCCCTATAATGTGCTGGAATTACATATGGTCTAACACAAAATTTAGTATGCTCACGAACACGAAATTGGTATTGAAATCCCTTGATTGTTCCTGTTTTATGAGTAAAAATTGTGGAATGTGCTTGTAAAATCTCAAAAAGGTCCTGCCTATCAGTGTCATTACAATTCTCAATTGTTTGAATTTTATTCTGAATTAAGTTATTAGTGTCAAATGCGCCGTCGATATCATCCCTGTCAGTACTTGCAGAGTGATTGTTAGTGTCTATTTCCGTAGAAAAGTCCGAACTGTTGTCTAACAGAAGGTAAAGCCGATTAATTTCCTCGTCATGGTTTGAGAGCCAATCTTCAAATTTCAAAGCTATTGACTTACCTTCTTTCTCTAAACTTATTTCAGCATCATGAAAGTTTAAGATTGCTTTGTATTCATTCAAAAAGTCTACTCCCAATATAATTTCCGTCGACAATAATGGAAGAATGAGAAAGTTCTTAGAGAAGCTGTGGCTTTGACAAAAGAATTCTAAATTGGTTTGTTGGCGTACATCTACACTTTTTCCAAAGATTGCACCTTGTAATTTAATCTTACGTAACGGAAGTGTGGGGCAATCGTTCGATTTGTTGCATTTGCTAAAGGCTGTTTCACTGATTACTGAAATGGGACTGCCAGAGTCAAGTACTGCCGTAAATTTTATGTCATTTACTGTAATGTGAACCACAGGATATGCAATGTTGTTATGTTTTACGTCGTGTTCTTGGAATAAGATGTCCCTAATGTCTTCCATTTTTACGTAATTACTAGCTACGGCAGCTGCGTCGTTAGTGTCATAAGAACGTTTTGTGACTGCCAGCGGTGTGAGTCATTGCCTATTGTCTCTTTGTTGGCGAGCGTCGTTATTGGGATTTGGAGACCTAACTTCTACAAATTCACCGTGACAAGAGGGCCCTGCCCTGTTTAAATCCCGCCAGTTCTGATGAAATTCAGGTCTGTCGTTACGATCACATCGTCTGTCGCCATGTCGATAGTTCCTGTAGTTTCTTTCTTGTCGGTTGGGTGGAGAATTTCTCCCTGAATTGTAACTGCGCGCTGGACCGTTGCGTCTAAAGTTATTCTGTCTCCCTTGATAATAATTATTTTGGTTCCCAAATTGTCTGTTTCTCTGATTGTCTCTGTGATAGTCACTACCGCGGAGAGGTGATCTTTCCCTGTAATTATTACTACTCTGCCAACGGTTGTAATACGGGTGGTGTCTGTTTCGGTCACGATTTGTGTTGTGAGAATAGCCTTGTCGCGTCCAGTTATTATTTCTTTCATCGCGGAATTGCGACTGATGTGATCTGTAATTGTTGTGCTCCTGCGTTCCGCGATTGTCAGTGTCACTTTCCAGTTCTTGTAACAGTCCCTGAAAAGCTTCAATGTCGTCTTTGCAACGTCCTGCCAAAATAATATGTCGTAAATGTTCAGGTAGTTTGATTAACCAAATGCGGATGAGTTCTGAGGGGCTGTATGGGTTTCAAAGATACTGATTCTTATGCAACATGTCTTCAAAATATTTCATAAGACTGGAAAATTCAGATTGTTCGAAACGTTTCATCATTATGATGCTATGTTTTACTCAGTCTTGTGTGGCTTGAGACCAATATGCTGAGAGGAAAGCATGGTAAAACTCTCCTTCACTGTGGCAATCGTGAATTACCGATCGCATTCTTACAGCTGGTTCATTCTCCAAGTAGCCACACATAAATTCTAATCTGTGTTCTAACGACCAGTTGGGAGGAAAACAATGCGAGAATTGATGGAGCCATGCTTGTGGATGAATGTCGTTGCCAGAATTCTTAAATGTTTTGAATTTACGTGTAGTAATGAACAGCTTATAGTCAAAATCATCATGTCGGCGAGTCGCATATCGGTCATTATTAGGTCGTGTCGGCCGTTCCATCTCAAAATTCGGTGCACATTGCCAATTTCTTTCATAACTTCCGAAATGCCCTGTGTTATTATTTTGCGGCTTTTCCGTATTTCTTAGTCCCTCTTGCCGTGTTGGAGCGCGAGTGTCCTCTGAAATACGTAATTCTTGTATTACCTGTGTCAGCTGATCTTGTACTTCCCGGATTTCTCTTTGGTGTTGTGTATTAATTTGATTCTGATTTTGTTTGAATTTTCTTATTTTTTCATACTCTTCTGTGTCAGTGAAGGCTACGGGTCTTGTGTCATTCAGATCATCATCTACGTTTGTAGATAAGTTAGTGACCTGATCCGAAAGTTCGGCTACTTTCTCCGATAGTGTACTTATTTCTTCAGTGTGTTTTTCAGAACCAAGTTTCAGAGTATCTACTGTGTCCTTAAAGTTTTCCTGAGTTTTTGCAAGTTGCGTAACCGAATTGGTAGATGCAACTGAGTCAAATTTAGCTTGCAAGGTCTCATGATTTTCATGAAGAATAATTTGCAGTTCTTTTATGGCTGCTTCGTGATTCTGTAATGCATTTTCATGCCGCGAAAAAATAGGTTGAAAATGCTCACAAATTTGAGTTTTTATGTCATTACAGACTTTTTGACATTTTGATTCAATGTTATGTAACTCAGTAGTTAAATCTTCACGCGTTTGTTCAAGAGTTTGTTCCAATGAGTCTAACTTTTGAAGCTGTTGTTGTGTTTGTCTCTGATTCTGTTCCATTGTGTCTAACTTTTTGAGATTTTGTTCCACTGTGTCTAACTGTTGCTGTGTTTGTCTCTGGTGTTGTTCCATTGTGTCTAACTTTTCAAGCTTTTGTCCCATTTGTTGCATTAATTGTAATAACAATGCACTGGTGTCTGAAACATGTTCCTCAGTGCTTTTCGGCAGTGAAGTTGCACCGGCAACATTCACATTTTGACAAGTGGAAAATGTGTCTTGACTCATTTGAGAAAACGGTGGGAACCCAAAACCTGAGTCTGCAGTATTTTCAATATTGTGTTCTGTCATTCCCGATTCCTGAGGCGAGCTGTTGCTGCCCAATCGATCAATAACACTTCCCTGTTCACTACCTGTTTCACTGTCTACACCATTGTTTGCCGCCTGCTCCATTTCCCTATGCGCAATTACCAAATTACTACTTTGAACATTAGTTAATTCATTACTCTGCGGCGCTAACACACTGCTTTCGTCTTCACTGTCATTTCTCAGTTTACTTTGGAGCCTAGTATTACGTTTTTCACACGCCATTATTGTCACAGTATTTCACACGATAACACAGAAAAGCGCAATTTGAAGAGCAAAATAAAATAACATAGCAATGGAAATAATGTCTACTTAATTGCCAGCGCAGCTGCGAAGTACTTGGTGCAAATCTACATGCATGCCACAACTGTTTTACTGTACAACAATGAAAAACTACAACTACAAAGGAAATTCTCTCTATGATTACATGCTATCAATAAACAGTAGCTACACTAATTACACAAACTACAAGAAAAATCAGAAGATTCCAGTGAGGTATCCTGGCAGGGTCGCCATATGAAACGTCCCCTTTGAACAATTATACACGACTGTCCTTAAACTGACACACAATATTTTGTTAGCGCAACGCAATCTGACTTTCAAAATTCCCTACAAAAGAATGGCCCTGACTAACATTAAACTATACCTTTCACAAATCACTTACCTCACAAAAATCTTCGCTGCTCAAGCTACTGCAATACAGCGAGCGCCACTACTGCCAGCTAAATAAAAGATTCAAACTACTGAAGGCACTAACTACTGATAGGGATAGTTAGCAAATGAAAGATATTAATAAAGAACAAACAATGTATTTACCTTGATATCATCATATATAAATATAGCAGTTCATGACAAATTTCAAAACTCCGCCATCTCTCTCCCCACATCCACCACTGCTGGCGGCTCACCTCCAACTGTGCAACGCTACGCGCTGTTCACATCCAGCTGCCGCTGCCCAACACTACAATGGCAGACAACAATGCGAACCAGCCACAGACTGCACACAGCACAGCCAGTGATTTTCAGAGCGCTACGTGGCATTACCAATATAAGAACCTAAACAGCCTACTTTAAACAGCCTACTTACATAGAGAAAACATAAACAGCCTACTTACACGTGTTAATAATTACCATACTTGTTAAGCGTCCTTCTCCCATGATTTATTTTCCTATCACAACAGTAAGACTGCTGTAGTAAATGTCTTCTGATATGTTGATAGTAAGTCAACTACGAAACTTACAGTTTTTTTTAATCATGGGAATTGTGTATTATTTTCGTTGGCGGAAACGGGGGAGAAGGGGGGAGGAATAAACGGCAGAGTGCCGTGTAGAAATTATGCACATGGCCCCATGCCAGCTAAAGCCGTCTGCGTTCGAATTCAACATGCAATAATCACCAATGAAGAAACAGACATTGGTCAACAATGCACAAATATCAGTCGATTGAGACGAGAAGTAGTCTCAGATGTACAAATAATCTTTCACAATTACATCTGATTATTCAAAACAGCACTAGACAGAAAGATTGCTGATGACTATAAAGTTATAATCCGAGCTGACAGAACACTACTTGGAGGAAACGAACGTCGAGTTGATGCTTCTCAGAGAGACGAAGTCGCCATCGTAACTATAGCAATGAAAACACAAACTATGACATATTTGTACAACGAAGTAGAGAATGACTACAATCCATAGCAGATACACACCGTTCATATGATGCCTTCCAATATCGATTAATATTTCTTTACGGGAGGAAGGATTTCTAGCTTGAAGAGAATCCAATCTGGAACAGAGGTAGAAACAAAAACCTCACGTCCAACAAGTTCTATGCTTACCGCCTAATGATCAGAGACAATGAAACGTACATTATCAACGCCTGACGTTTATTCCAGAAGAATATATCCACCTTCGAGACGCAGTCATAAATGAGGGGAACATTAATGACAGTGGAGCAATGGTAACCTTACCCTCATCAAACATAGGAAGTCCGAGACACATGCACGAATAGACGGAAGATGCCATAACTTGCGTAAGAAAATATGGACGTCCTGACTTCGTCGTAACATTCGCATACAACCCATGCATCGAAACGACATAATACCCCGAGTTTTCCGACAAAAACAATTTAGATTTATTGAAGTCATCACAAAATACTACATCTTTGTAGCCGTTAGATAGTTGAAGTATGCAACTAAATGGCAATGTCAAAGCTTAGGACTACTGGAAAACGACAACCACTGGGATTTAACGATACAAGACGACTCACTCACAGCCTAAGCTGAAGAAATGGGAGACTTATTCGCCATAAGTCTAACAACGCACCCCCTTCAAAGACAGTATGAGTAATGACACTGCACCGAAACCAACAACTTCATCCTGAATTGACCGTGTAATTCACTGACATCTTCAATTAAACACTAATTAACCTAGAAGATAAATGTTAAACATTAAACAACCACACCTTAGTACAACATGGTATGCAAGCAACACGAAAAGATGCTGTCAGTGTGCTAAACTTCGAATTTACGAAGAATAGAATCTACAACCTCAACGAACTATTTCAATACATTGCTCACAACAAACCGCTTCTCAATGAAAACAACGCTGGCGGTATTTTTTTACTTGCACCAGGCGGCACTTGGAAAACGTTAGTAACAAATTTATTGCTGGCGGGAATATGTGTCAAGCAAGACATCGCACTTGCTATGGGATCATCCGATATTGCAGCCACACTTATGGAAGGAGGACGAACCACTCATCCCGCCCTATAACTATTGTTGAATATAGCCGAAGAACAATTCTCGGTATATAAAACCTCAACAGCATCTTGACGGTCTGATCTTCTAAACCAAGCTACAATATTTTCGTGGAACCAAAGCACAATGGCACACAAAAAATTACTCGAAGTCATGGGCAGAACATAATAAGACTTGCGAGAAAGCTCTGAAGTGATGGAAGGTGCTCCACTGACATTCTCAGGTGATTTTCGACAATCACTTGCATTTATCCCCAATTCAACATCAGCAGACGAGACCAATCCTTGCTTGAAAGCAGATCTCTGGGAACACGTACAAACAATGGGAGAGATGAACTATCAAAAAATGAAACGACAGCCCGCTTTGCGGGTATAGAAATAGGCGAAGACACATATCCTACTGACCAGGCAACCGGCCTCATTAAACTTATCTGTGATTTTTGAAAAAAATACTAATCCGTACTAGTTATGTTGTCAATGATATCAACTGTAATATTCAAATGAAAATTGCGGTTAGAAAAGAATATGCTAATCGATCGACATGATGGTAAACCTTGAAGAAAGGGTGAACTTCCCTTCAGAATTTCTAAGCTCTTACATAGTACTAGGAATGCCCTTACACTGCCTTCGACTTAAACTTGGATCGCCGACCATACTACACAGAAATCCCAACTCGCCAAAAACTATGCGATGGAACAAGGACGATCATCAAACAGCTGTCGAATATCATCAACGAAGCCGAACTTATGACTGGAAAGCACAAAGGACACACACTATTTATCCACAAAATACGACTGATCTGGGTTTAACTGCCATTCAAATTTAAAGGACAGTAATTTCCAGTCATATAGACTACAGTTTTGCGATTAACGAAGCCCAAGGACAAACTTTAAAACATTGCGGTATCAACCCCAAAGACTCCTGCTTCTCTTATACGTTACTAGCTCTCGAACAGGAAATTCGAAACATTTGTACATACAAGTATATAGCCCAGATAAGAAAATGAAAAACTTGTTTTTAAACAAGTATTGTGAATAGTTCGAATGTGTTTTCAATAAAATTGTTTATCCTTTCATTCCAGCTATCTCACAATCTCATATTAACTCCCTGAGCGAAGCCGGGTACACTAGCTAGTTGCTGTATAAAGTTCTTAACCCCCCCATTTTGTAGGAAGTACATTAATACTGCTCGTTGGTTGACCTCCTCCATCCTGAAAAGTTTCATCGTACAAATCTGGTTCATTTTTCGTGTATCGATACCTAGAAAACCGGTTCATTGCGTGTTGGAACGTACTTGCAGGAAAACGGCTATGATGGGAAACTAGTTCCAAGATCTTAGAGAAAAATTCGCTTTTTCAGGGTAAAGACTGTGAAAATAATAGACTATTCATTAGATATTCATAACTTCCGCAGTAAATCTCTTATTATAAATACGCGGAGATGGATAAAAAAAATGTTATCAGTAGCAGTACTCGCTCAAATGACCTCGCGCTTATGAAACTAAGAGTTTTATCACTGGGCTACAGACTCTACGAATAACAGTGGTCGTACCAAATAAATAGACACGTCTAAAATTTTCAAACTCGATTGTTTTGCAAATGCTTGACAGCTGCGTCTTCTTCTGTACATATATTGAGACCCTAGTCATGAATAACAGTGGTCGTACCAAATAAATAGACACGTCAAAAATATTCAAACTCGGTTGTTTTGCAAATGTTTGACAGCTGCGTCTTCTTCTGTACATATATTGAGACCCTAGTCGTGCCCTAAACACCTTGTCAATATGAGCGTAACTGGTGAGGGGATGTTCGTTTGGTCCTCTTGTAAGCTCTCACACGAACCAAATGTGTCTGCTGGCGACATATACTAGAGGAACTTCCTTAGCAATTTCCACCACATTAATTTTCAATGCAAATGCGATACTTGTATTGCCTACGTAACAAACACTGTATAGGATGACGGGGTTTCTCTATACGTATGTGATCTGACGCCAGACAAACCAGATATTTGCACTCTAACAATGTGCGGTGTTTCAATAATGAGCCACGCAGTGGAGCATGTCACAAGTATCTTGCAGCATTATTTATGTCGATCCTCTACACTTATGGCATCTGGCAGAAAGAGTAGTATTTAGATATATGCACAAAATCCAGTAGGTCTGATTAAAGACGGCTGGTACGAGTAACCCACTGCAATCCGGCCCGCACCTGGCTGTGACTTGTGTTTAGAATATCACACAAAACTTTCCTTATCCTAAACGGTGGTGCCGCTACACACCTGACGGTCAGAGGAAGTACTGTGTAACAAGATCGAAGATTTTTGACATTTATCCCAGAAATTCAGTTTATCTATAATAGGTATAGAGCCTAAAGTGCCATATGAAAATCTGTGCTCGGCCGGTACTCGAAACCGAATTTCTCGCTTATTGCGAGCGGTCGCTTTACCACTTAGGCCGTCCGAGCACAACTTCCAGACTGACCAGACATACCTTTATACTTCTTCTCATAGGTTAGTAATCCATTTATTTACGCTCTTAAATCTCCTGATTCCCGTGTAGGTTATGGAATAAACACAGCGGAAACGTCATAGCACGAAATTCAGATTCGTGTCCTAGTTCGGCACAAATTTTCATATTTCGTTGTAGGTAATACATCTGTATCTATTACAGTTAAGATGAATTTCGGGAATGAATATCAGTATTTGAAAATGTAATTCGTCAACAGATATAGAAATAATCTTTGATTTCAGGCAGTTAGGAAATGAAATGTTGATTAATACACCCCTGGAAATGGAAAAAAGAACACATTGACACCGGTGTGTCAGACCCACCATACTTGCTCCGGACACTGCGAGAGGGCTGTACAAGCAATGATCACACGCACGGCACAGCGGACACACCAGGAACCGCGGTGTTGGCCGTCGAATGGCGCTAGCTGCGCAGCATTTGTGCACCGCCGCCGTCAGTGTCAGCCAGTTTGCCGTGGCATACGGAGCTCCATCGCAGTCTTTAACACTGGTAGCATGCCGCGACAGCGTGGACGTGAACCGTATGTGCAGTTGACGGACTTTGAGCGAGGGCGTATAGTGGGCATGCGGGAGGCCGGGTGGACGTACCGCCGAATTGCTCAACACGTGGGGCGTGAGGTCTCCACAGTACATCGATGTTGTCGCCAGTGGTCGGCGGAAGGTGCACGTGCCCGTCGACCTGGGACCGGACCGCAGCGACGCACGGATACATGCCAAGACCGTAGGATCCTACGCAGTGCCGTAGGGGACCGCACCGCCACTTCCCAGCAAATTAGGGACACTGTTGCTCCTGGGGTATCGGCGAGGACCATTCGCAACCGTCTCCATGAAGCTGGGCTACGGTCCCGCACACCGTTAGGCCGTCTTCCGCTCACGCCCCAACATCGTGCAGCCCGCCTCCAGTGGTGTCGCGACAGGCGTGAATGGAGGGACGAATGGAGACGTGTCGTCTTCAGCGATGAGAGTCGCTTCTGCCTTGGTGCCAATGATGGTCGTATGCGTGTTTGGCGCCGTGCAGGTGAGCGCCACAATCAGGACTGCATACGACCGAGGCACACAGGGCCAACACCCGGCATCATGGTGTGGGGAGCGATCTCCTACACTGGCCGTACACCACTGGTGATCGTCGAGGGGACACTGAATAGTGCACGGTACATCCAAACCGTCATCGAACCCATCGTTCTACCATTCCTAGACCGGCAAGGGAAGTTGCTGTTCCAACAGGACAATGCACGTCCGCATGTATCCCGTGCCACCCAACGTGCTGTAGAAGGTGTAAGTCAACTACCTTGGCCAGCAAGATCTCCGGATGTGTCCCCCATTGAGCATGTTTGGGACTGGATGAAGCGTCGTCTCACGCGGTCTGCACGTCTAGCACGAACGCTGGACCAACTGAGGCGCCAGGTGGAAATGGCATGGCAAGCCGTTCCACAGGACTACATCCAGCATCTCTACGATCGTCTCCATGGGAGAATAGCAGCCTGCATTGCTGCGAAAGGTGGATATACACTGTACTAGTGCCGACATTGTGCATGCTCTGTTGCCTGTGTCTATGTGCCTGTGGTTCTGTCAGTGTCATCATGTGATGTATCTGACTCCAGGAATGTGTCAATAAAGTTTCCCCTTCCTGGGACAATGAATTCACGGTGTTCTTATTTCAATTTCCAGGAGTGTAGCATTATACTATATAAGTCTTTATTGCAAACAGAAGCGTGCTGAATTTACCTTTTCGCTGTCCTATCATATTATTAACACCACAATATCAGTAATAATAATAATAAGTTAGTAGTTTGCGTAGAACTTCGGCTGTTATTAGTTTGGCACAGCCACATATCGCGGGTCCTACAAAAAAGTATTCATAATTAATTTTCATTTTCATTGAACATTGTTAAGACTGAATTTCCTAGCACGGCCAACTTCGTTGAGATGTCATTGTCCCATGGATTTGAAGTAAGGAATATCATACCTGCAAGAGTACCTCACATCTCTCAGTTCCTCGTGTTATAAAATCGCCCTGTTACCACTAATATTTACTTTGCAAGAAATAAAGGCGAAAATTTGCCTAAGTTCATGTTTTCCTCTGAGACGTTCAACATTTCTTCTTGCGGCACTGCGTTCCGCAGTACTAAGAAGGCAAGTATTAGGAAGCAATCTTATTCTGAATAGTGTATACGCGTATGCCAATCTTCCCCAGCGTCTGAAACAGAGTAAGCCGCGACGTCCATCCGTCTCTCTGCAGGCGAACTTCATATTCCTGAACAAATACGATCTCCTGCGAGCTGAAAATCCCTCTGGATAAGAATGAGAGAAGACGGACTTGACATCCCGCTGCATACGTAATGTTTTCACGTCATATGTCATAGTGCCTTCCATGTAGAGAAGAAAATCCCATATTCCCATCATACGTAGAAGGAGAAATTCACGTGCGCGACTTCGGCAGGTGGCTGATAGCATTCGTGCGATACACATCAAACTGAAACCCCTATGAATCATATGAAAGTGAGATATTATTTATTTCACCCAAGCGCAATTAATATCCTTAGTCATGGACGCTGATGAACTCCATTGAGCCTTAGACTGAATTTCTTCGACCACATGTAGTTTTTATGCATCTAACTTCTGCTCGAAATTAGAAAACTGCGAAGAAATTGCCTGTATTATAGCCGCTTCATGTACGTCAGGTATTTTGCTAGTGTTGTTTATCTTATACTAGCTTTTTATAAACCATTTCTTCTGTAATACCTATAATAGAGCTCATAGAGCCGATATATCAGCATTGGTTTCCCGTCTCCTGGCATCGTACTTGGTAATCAGAACATAGTAAACTGGAGGAAAGGCATAAAGAGCTGAAGAGTGAGTGTGCGTAAGTTGAAGATGGTATAAAACAATCCGGGTATTATTATTAGAAACCGAACAAAATTGAGGAGTTGGCTCAAATGGCTCTGAGCATTATGCGACTTAACTTCTGAGGTCATCAGTCGCCTAGAACTTAGAACTACTTAAACCTAACTAACCTAAGGACATCACACACATCCATGCCCGAGGCAGGACTCGAACCTGCGATCGTAGCGGTCGCTCGGTCCCAGACTGTAGCGCCTAGAACCGCACGGCCACTCCGGCCGGCCAAATTGAGGAGCGTTGGAATGATTTTAGTCCTGGGTACGCGAAGTCATCGAAGCAACATCGAGAAACCTTTATAATTATTGTGACGTGACGCGTGAGAATACAGCATAACTAAGAGTACAGTATTGTTTCACAGTGAGAGGTGACTTTCGTCCTCGAGTGAAAGGTAAATTCACTAGCATAGTGTTTAGGAATCCTATAGCATATATATATAAGCTCAAACGCTGGATGAAGAAATCTTTCCTCATATTATCAGCAGGTAAAGGAAAATCGCTCATGTAGAATAGTTCATTACTCATAAGCGATATGTTGAGAACTGTGGATGCAGAGGATCGGATATTTTGTTCTCCCGAACTTCAGAAAAGCTTTGAAACCGTGTCGTCTATGTTTTGTATGCTAACTGCTATGTGACATAGCAGACGGGAAGAACCTCCGACGATCTCAATGTATGTAAACAATCAGAAAGGTCAGACCCACAATTAGGTTTATGGGAACGACAGAAAAGTATCATAATTTGACCGTGTTGAGTAAAAGATGGAAGAGGCAGCAATAGGAAGCTCATAACATAGAGAAACAGCCTTGTAGTATCATACCAAAAGGTAAGTTATGGGCGTCTCGGTTACTTCATTTCGATATAATATTTAGGAGAAATGCTCAGAAACGACATAAATGAGACGAAAGTGTAATATCAGTAAGGGAAAGCGAATGAAATAATGGGCTTTGTTGGTAGGCTTTTGAAATGTGCGATGCATTTCTTAAGGAAATCTCTTACAAATATACAGTATTTAGAGTCAATATCAGACAGACACTGCAACGTTTCCCGCGGGTCGGTATCAACTATTTTGAGTGCTACCAGCTGAAGGCAAGTGCATGGCCTCAGATTTCAGAGTGGCTCAGTCGATCGGAAGGGGTGAGGCATGCGATGTAGCTTTGAAACCATACATTTTCGGATATGTAAAAAACCACAACGTAAATAGTGAACAATAAATGATAAACAATATGAATTATCACGCAGGATAATATAGTGGATTACATCGGATGGTTTTAAAAACTTGTCACAGCTTTACTCAGATAAACATATACGAATTTATTCCAATGGCGACCACATATGGAATGGTAGTGTAACACAATATTGATGAAAGATAATGAACAAATACTTATTTGTAGCGACATGAGCGCCCTCACAGACTGTAGGAAGTGCAGATAATATGCTTGCAGCCGGGCAACGAAATCACGAAAACCTGGAACCGATATCTCTAAGTTGAACAACTGCATACGTGTCTTTAAACAGCAAACATTTTAGCGTAGCTGGAAAATATGTAATCTTCACACGCAGACTCAATGACGGTAAGCTGTACATAATCATCATTAGCGGATACACGACCATTTCTGTTCTAGACTTTTTGGTAGTTCTGCAGACACTTTCTTCGATGTACGTGCTTCTTGGGACAGTGTTCTAAAGACAAAGATTACCTGAGAAGAGAAATGTAAGTAATCAGTTACTTTAAGCAAGTTTTCACTGTATTTGAATGTTTATGTGACAAGCGTGATGTGCGTGGTAACATTCCAACGCCATGTTGTGTAAAGTCTCTACTGTGGGGTAAAACCGGGTCCATCATGTAGGGCAAAACGGGCTGACCCTGGTTTGCCCACAATTTTAAGAAAAAAAGAGAACATCGCGACAAAGCACCACAAAAGGAAGTGTCAGAAGCTGAAATACATTAAGATTGTGCTCCTCAAGCCATTGTGCTCCGTGTCAAGGTTTCTCAATCTCCTAAAACCTAAAAATTTCCAGAATCCCAAGACAAAACTGTAGCTGTTCCTGGGAGACCGAAAACGGCGGATTTGATGCGGTTGCCGCGCGGGATTAGCCGAGCGGTCATGGGCGCTGCAGTCATGGACTGTGAGGCTGGTAACGGCGGAGTTTCGAGTCCTCCCTTGGGCATGGGTGTGTGTGTTTGCTCTTAGGATAATTTAGGTTAATTAATGTGTAAGCTTAGGGACTGATGACCTTAGCAGTTAAGTCTGATAAGATTTCACACATATTCCAACCTTTTTTTGATGCGGTTGCTGGAATTTCTGGTACGCTGGCATCATTCTCCGTCTCCAAAGCTTCTAATGCCTCAAAATGTATTGAAGCTTCAATCTTGTCATCCAGAAAAGTCTTGCCTAGGGTGCAGTCGATTCTCCAAAGGTTCAATTGATAGAAAGAAATCACCATTAACAAAATGTTCTGGTAGCTGAAGAAAAACCCTGGGCGAGAAAGACGAAAATAATCGCCAAAAATCAAAACTTTTAATGGCAAAAAGCCAAAAGCAGATTTATGATATCCCTTGGCAGTATTATAACGTTTTCTGTATGCGTTCATAAGTTTCTTACAGTGAAATAAAACTTTGTTTTCAAGGTTTTCATTCATTGAAATTGTTTCCACATTTCACACCACTGCTGGGAATAAAACCAGGTATTCTGCGATTAACGATGGTATTACTTTTGATGCTGAGAAGTTTTAAGCAAAAAGAGGATTAGTACCACATTTAACTGCGTAGGCTTCCGCGACCAGAGTCAGTCGACATCAAAGTTTTCTGGGTATGGTACCGCGTCATAATGAATAAAACTACTGCTGCTGGCGAAAAACCAATGTTTCGGCCACGGTTGCAGCGGCCTCCTTCTGGACCTACTGGTGCGTTCAGGCTATGCAGTGTCCCTTTTTCCCTTATATATTGTTGTTACTGTTCACTGGGCATGCCATTGCGTCATAATATTAAAAGTTAGTTCGTTTCATTGGTCACTAAGGGAAGAAGGAGGGGAATTATTGTAATTGGTTAATGAGGAGAAGAGAGAACGTAACCTTTGTTGTCTATTGGCTCTTGTGTTATGTGCCATGATTGGTGGTCACCGTCGAATGAGAAATTGGCTGCTGTTTACCAACGAGGTTACGTTCTCCCTCCTCCGCAATAACCTATTAAAATAAAGTTCACCGTCTTTCTTCCTTAAGTGACGAATGAAACGAACTATCTTTTAAAATTATGATGTAATGGCATGCGCAGTGAACAGTAACAACAAAATGTAAGGGACACTGCATGGCTAGAGCGCACCAACAGACCCAGAAGAAGGCTGCTGAAACCGTGGCTAAAACGTTGGTTTTTCTCTAGCAGCAATAGTTTTATCCATTTTGACGCGGTACCACACGTAAAAAAAATTTATGTCGACTGACTCTGGCCGCGGAAGCCTACGCAATTTAATATGGTACCATTCCTCTTTTCTGCTTAAAATAAAACTTCTCAGCAACAAAAGTAAAGGGCCACGAGCCCTCCTGGAACCCACTAGAGTACTTTTAGCTTTGGAGCAGATGCTCTTAATGTGAGGGGGTACATGTTAGTTTCTCATCTAAGGTTACCCCTAGATATTTCACTGTCCCCTTCACGGGCAGAGTTGCACCGAAGAGCTTTAGATTCCAACTTGAGTGCTAGATATGCCTCTTCGTGAATGGCACCACAGCAGTCTTCTTATGATTAACCCCATAGATCCAGTTTAATGCACCAGTCTTGCACAGTGTCCAATGTACCTTGTGCCATTTTCCTAACTCTGTCAGTGAATTTGCCGAGTATTACTATGACAAGGTCATCTGCATATCCTTGGCAAAAACATTGTCGGGAATTTAGTTCCTCAGTGAGTCCGTTCACCACTAGATTCCACAATAGAGGGGAAATAACTCCTTATTGTGGACAACCTTTAGTGGTGTTACTGACCATCTTTTCATTCATCACGGTAGCCTGTACCTTCCTTGCGCTAAGCAAGGCTGTAGTCCACTTACACATAGTGGTCCCTAGGTCGTACACCTCTACAGCCCTTGGCAAGGAACAGAAAGTCGTGTTACTGAAGGCTCCCTCGATTTCCAGGAAGACGCAGAGGGCCGTTTCTTGAAAGTGTTCTTTCTCCATCCTCGCATCGAGTTGATGTAGGGCTGTCTCACATGATTTGCGTGGTTGGTATGTGTGTTCGTTTGGGTGTAGAGGGCCCTAATTAGTTTTTCCCAATGTTTTAAGAATAAATGAGAACAGACTCATTGGTCTCATATCCTTGGCCTTGGTATGATCAATTCTCCGTTCACTTCCCTCCAAGCATTTGGAATGATTCCTACTGCTAGGCTAACCCTGAATAACCGCATTTCTATTCTGCTAGTGCTGATACTTAAGATCCAGACCTACGTAACATTAAGCATACAGTTTTCTTTTCTCTGAGTAGCAGAAGTTGATTAATTTTACAGCGGTGCACGCAAAAGGTGTTTACACAAAGGGAAAAAATGCAAAATAAGAAAGACCAAGAACCAACTGCTCGGGTTGTGAAATGCATAAATCCGGGATTCAGTCATTCTCCAAAACTGCTCAATATATACAACGAAGAGTCAGTCGCGGAAACAAAAGAAAGAATCTGCAGTGAGACTAAAATTCACGGTGGAATAGAATCATTAATAAGATTCACTTATGGTATTTTGAGGCTATGTGAAAGTGAAAAAGAACTGTAATTTCTGTAAAGGCGAAAGTAATCAGGAGTAGCAGAAGTAAGAATAGCAATGTACTTAACATCAACATTGTTCTAGATTGGAATAGAAATAGAATAGAAATAATGAGTGACGGATGATGGTAGGAGGATATAAAAAGGAGAGTAGCATTTGCTAAGAAGCCATTACCGGTCAGAAAAAAATCTACAGTACTCCAACATCGGCCTTAGTTTCAAGACCGCTGTGGTGCCATTCACGAAGAGGCATATCCAGCACTCAAGTTGGAATCTAAAGCACTTCGATGAAACTCTACCTGTGAAGGGGATAGTGAAATGTCCAGGGGTAACCTCAGATGAGACACTAACATGTACCCCGTCACATTAAGAGCATCTGCTCCAAAGCTAAAAGTACTCTAGTGACTACCAGAAGGGCTCGTGGAAAAAGCTGGGGCATAAGCGCGAGAGGTATGCACTGGATATACACCACAGTGGCTAGACCTAGGCCATAGTGTGGTGGAAGTAGGTAGAACAGCGGGTTGCAGCTAAGGAACTTGCTAAGGTGCAGAGACTGGCTTAGCCATAACAGGCGAAATTATCAGCACACCACCTGCCTCCATCACATCTTTGGGTCAAGATGGAAGCAGCAGCCGGTGCATACAGACTTAAAACTGGTCTCATTGGGATATCCACATTTACACACTACGATAGAACGCGAGAGAAATGTAGGAATGGCTGGGGAAACGCCGGCCGACTATATAATAACTCCGAACTGCTTCAACAGGCCTTATAATAAATGGAAGCAGGGAGCAGTGGAAATAAACAGTTCGACACCGCGTGGGAGCATTGTTTGGTTCACCAATGGGTTGAAATCAGACCAAGACGCTGGGGAAAGGATGCATGGTGGTCAGCGAAGACTGGAAAGCATCATCGCTCTAGGAAAACTGACTTCGGTATTCCAAGCTGAAATTTCTGCAATCAGGGCATGTGTGGAGGAGAATATGCGTAGACGCTACAAGAATCGTAGCATCTGTATATATTCAGCCAGGCAGCTCTGAAATCAATGGCAGCTCCAGCAACGAGCTCTAAGATGGTTGCAGAATGCCACAGGGCTCTGGTGGAGCTAGGGGCAAGCAATAGGGTAAACCTAGTGTGGGTCCCTGGCGACTCAGGGACCTGTGGCAATGAGCAATCCGAAAGATTTTCCAGAACAGGGCAACGACTCCAATCATGTGACCGAAACCTGTCCTGACAATAACCAAGGCTATGATCGAACTACAAGTACAGAACAGGCTTAGGAAACAGCACGTGCAATACTGGACGAAGGTCTATAAAGAAAAACATGGTAACCAGGTTACCTCCCATCAGGAAAGTAGGAGCACTGAGCGACTGTTTTGTAATTTATAAATGAATATTCGAAGAACTGTGACTGACGACCGAACAACAGGGAATTAACATGCTAGGTACTAGCCGAAATTTGGATTTGCGTAATGTAACCTGAAACATAGGACAACTGATTGCTGCGCTCTATCATTTATAAAGAATGTGGTAAGGTAATGATGCCTAAGCCGTATTTTAGAAGAAGCTCTGTAATCCTGGGAATGAACTGGATATAGATTAAACTCATGACTGGACTGATGACTGGCCAAGGGAATTTAAAAAAGCACCTACATAGAATGGGTACAACGGAAGAAGACTCTAAATGTAGGATCTGTGATGACGGTGAAGAAACTGCATCACAACTAATCATCGAAGAGAGGAAGAGATACAGAATTTTCCGGACAATTAGACCTGAAGAAATTGTGTCTAACAACAACTGGTAAAGGGACTCCTTGTACTATTGAAGGGCGTTGTTTGGCTTTACTAGATATACAGGGAGCCGTACGAGACAATAAACTCGGTTTCGGTGCGGGCAAGGGAGATTTAGACCAAAGCTGTTTTAGCTTCCTTGTCAAAATCAAATAAAATAAAATCAGGGGCGGATGACTGAATTCTGGTTTTATACATTTCGCAACCCGAGTGCTTTGTTCTTGGTCTTCCTTATTTCTTGAATTTTTTCCCTTCGTGCAGACATATTTTGTGTGCCCAGTGTAAAATTAACCAACTTCAGCTACGCATAAAAAGGAAATTTGTATGCTTCATTCTTGTGTATGTTTGCCTTTGAAGTATCTTCACTAGCAGAATAGAAATGCTGAAAACCCGAGTCCGAAAACAATTTATTGGACTCACCAAAACGAAACAATAATATAATCTCTAAAGAACAACCGACTAGGTCTCAACTGTGGATCTACATTAATACAAAATAAATGATAATATTAATAGGAAAGACCTGGAGCGAACACAGTAAACAATATCACACTGCCAACTATACAAGTCCATCTACAAGAGAATGGCAGGTAGAAGAGCGTCTGGCCGTGGTTGTCAGGGCGGCAGCTCTGTAACTTCCAAACGGTGTGTCAAACTGCCTTTTGCGGGAAGTGTGCCGCCTAATTAAGCCTGTTGGTATATGTATCTGCCGGAACTATTTGCGATCACGGTCTTGACGTATCAATGTACTTGCTGGGCTACCTGCGACGTCTAATGAAGCTGTTCTGCAGGCTCCATGAAAGGGTGGCGGTCCTTGGCGGCCGTTGGTGGAGACCTGGTATAGTGTGCTGTGGCCGCCGGTAAGTATTAGTTTTGACAACACAGACTACGTGGGTTTTGCTGGTGAATTTACGTCCTGTGATTCAGGCATCCCGTGTTGGTTAGATGTGAAGTGGGATGCCAGTGGCGATGCAGTAGGCGCTACGACGTAAGATGTTGGCGGCCACAGCGGATTTCCCCCCTCCCCCCCCCTTTCCCACGGATGAGTGGAAAGCCCATCTCGATGCTCGGCGACGGAACCACAGGCGGTCACAAGTGCAGGATACACCTCCATGGGTGTAGGTCCCTCTGCGAGAGAGTCCGCCAGGGGTGTGACCGACGGCGACGGAGGAGATGGTGATAGGGCGGGGAGAATAGCACCTTCATCCCTTAGGACCTGGAGACGGCTGGTCACGCTGGGGGGGAAGCTGGTTGGAGTGCTTCTGGCAGACCATGCCGTCGTCTAGGGTGTCTGCCCACATAGAACGGCCGATAAACGACATGACCCTGGCGGAGAACCACTGGCGACGATTCCGGGTGAACACTATCACCCAGAACGGATCCAACAGAGAATAACGGATCTGCATCGAATGTGGAGGAGCTGGGAAGGGAAAAGAAAAAAAAAATGTTTCAAATGGCTCTGAGCACTATGGGACTCAACTGCTGTGGTCATCAGTCCCCCAGAACTTAGAACTACTTAAACCTACCTAACCTAAGGACATCACACACATCCATGCCCGAGGCAGGATGCGAATCTGCGACCGTAGCAGCAGCGCGGCTCCGGACTGGAGCGCCTAGAACCGCACGGCCACCGCGGCCGGCAGAAAAGACAGAAACAGGAGAGACGAGGGGGCCTGATGACAACAGCCATGGTGTTTTTCAGCTCGAGATGATCCATACTGAACAGTGGATTGGTAGAAGGAAAGGGAGAAGGTCAGGGCGTCGTCCAGGGAGTGTCGGGGACGCAATTTCGACATCCGGAGTTAAACATGACATTGATGACATTAGTTGGATTGAGCTGGGTTGTTTGGGGAAAAGGACCAGACAGCGAGGTCATCAGTCCCATCAGATTAGGGAAGGACGAGGAATAAAGTCTCCCGCGCCGTTTCAAAGGAACCATCCGCACATTTGCCTGGAGAGATTTAAGGAAATCACAGATAACCTATATCAGGATGGCCGAATGAGGGGTAGAACCATTGTCCTCCTGAATGCGAGTCTAGTGTGCTATTCACTGCGCCACCTTGCTAGGTCAGCTGGACTATGAATATCGGGAAAAACCATTCGGCTAACGCATTACATGCAGGATGAAAGGGAGCAGTATGAATAAACCGGATGCCCTTGGACGAGCAGAAGAAGGTAAATTCAGCAGATGTAAACTGAGGGCTGTTGTTGGTCACCAATGTCACCTGACGGCCCTCAATGGCAAATGTGCAGGAAAGAGCTTGGATGGTATGGGCTGAGGTCCTGGTGGACATACGGGAGGTGTAAGGAAACCCACCCCTGCGTCCACAAGGATAAGTCAGCAGGAGCCGAGCAAGGTGCCCAAGAAATCCAAGT
The DNA here is from genome assembly GCF_021461385.2 of Schistocerca piceifrons. Taxonomy (NCBI): domain Eukaryota; kingdom Metazoa; phylum Arthropoda; class Insecta; order Orthoptera; family Acrididae; genus Schistocerca; species Schistocerca piceifrons. The sequence goes on along the minus strand of NC_060144.1, from coordinate 288,557,938 downwards.
GCAAACTGGACAAGGAGCAGGAGCAGGAGAAGTAGGCCACAGGAACAGATGGCGAGGGGGCTTGTGATCTGTGTATAAGGTGAAGTGACAGCCATAGATGAAATCGTGGAATATCTTAAGCCCAAAGATAATGGCCAAGGCCTCCTTCTGAATTTGGCTGTAGTTAGAGTGATAAGGGTATTGCATTTTGGAGACGAAGGTCACTGGGCACTTGACTCCTTTGATGATGTGAGACAAGACAGTCCCCATATTGTAGTCTGATTCATCGGCAGCCAAGGTGAGAGGCTTGGTGGGATCATAAGGGACAAGGCAAGCCAATGTCAGGAGAGAAGACTTCAGATGGTGGAACGCCCTATCAGAAACCAGCGACCAGTCGCAGTAGTCCACTACAATTAGGATTCAAACAATAAATAATTGCTAAGAAAAGTTTTATTATTTTAATGGCTTCGATTGTGTTCCAGTATGACTATCCTAGGCTTTCCGCCTTGGAGGAATTATGGAAATGTGGTGGGAGGCAAAAATGTACCCGAAATAGGGGTATTTTTTCGATTTTGTTATTATATCTCGTAAATGACTCACAATATCGAAAACACAGCGCAATTAAAAATTTTAGGGCATGAAATTGTGCATTGAATAAGATCATCCACATTTTTTTGGACCACACGTTTCTGTACTAGTGCTCTTCAAAGTTGGACCAATTTTACATGTTCATGAAAAATTTTCGTTTTAACCTCTGTTTTTTGGTAATATCGTTGAAACTAACACACCTATCAATAATTTCGCTCATAAAAAAGATATGGAGGGATAAAGTCTACATCCGATGAATCCAAAAGTGAATTTATTGGACCACCAATTTGTGTACAGCACCTCATTAAAGTTTGACTATTTCTCATCATCAATGAAGACAGTTTCAAAACTAGTTCTCCAGTAATTCTCATGTACACTGTTGTTGATAATTCTTCCGGGTTATATGGCCGTGGTCCATGGAATACTTCTATTCCTAACGTTTCGTCCAATACTATGTTGGACATCCTCAGAGGTATGGCTGGTCCTGTTGAGTCCTGCCGATGGACCACGGCCATATAACCCGGAAGAATTATCAATGGCTCCGAGCACTATGGGACTTAACTTCTGAGGTCATCAGTCCCCTAGAACTTAGGACTACTTAAACCTAACTAACCTAAGGACATTACAAACGTCCATGCCCGAGGCAGGATTCGATCCTGCGACCGTAGTGGTCGTGCGGTTCCAGACTGTAGCGCCTAGAACCGTTCGGCCACCCTGGCCGGCAAAATTCCTCTTGAACTTCGTTATCGGCTGAATACGCCCCAATATCTTACGCTTGAAGGCCACAACAACTTTAATTTAAGAAAAAAAAAGGTTAAAAGCCATTAACTCAAAATGCAGACTCCAAAAAGAATATTTAGAAGGCAGAAGGCCTCACGTTAAGTAAGGTCTATAATTTGGCTGAAGGTCCAAAAATCTAACACTTGATAAACAACAACCTTAATTTAAAGATGGCTGAAGGCCGATCATTTAAGACTCAAGGTAAAATTAAATAAAAAAAAATCCACAAGGCTGAAGGCCTTATCTTCAATTAGGCTGAAGGCCCAAAACAGTCTGATGCTCGAAAGACAAAGATCCTTCATTTAAAAACGGCTGAAGGCCTCCTCATGACTTAAAACACCAGTAAAAACGGTTCAACTTTAATTCAAAACCATCGGCTATGAGCCATAGAAATACACACAACAGAAAATAAGGAAAGATAGTGCAGGTAACGGCGCTCAGAAGTTTCGGGGATCAGCCATCGTTTGAAATATTCACTTAGGTGAGACAGGCAGTCAGTCCAACCATTCTCGATCCGACGACAACCAAACCAACAGACAGTCAAAGACCCATCGACAAGGTAACTTGCGATCCACTTGACCAGCTCACACCGGGAGTTCAATGCAAACGTAAAAGGCATGGACGCCCACAACCAAGCATACATTAAGCTTTCGAACTACACACCATGCTGGACAGCGACAACACAATGAGGAAAGGATACTGCCTAAATTTACGTCAACGACCAGGACAGGTAACCGGAACGTTAACGGCCACAAGGCAGAAAATTCCGCTGGTGCACTACAATTACAAATAACCAACTACAGTTAGAGTCCACCGGTCGATGGCTAAACCTTCGCCGACTCGAACGCACATGTTGTTGCTCGTGGGAATGTACCAACAGCCAACAACGAGAACCAAACGGCACAATGTGAACAGTCTTGCCTTGCTGGTAAGTTAAATCAAAACTCAACTTTGTGTCCAGAGTCGGTGAGCCACGGTCCTCGTAGCAATGGGAACAGCCCCACACACTCCGACACTGCGCAGACACTGCCAGCGGACCCGGCCAAACCACGCCCCGCAGAGATTTCCTCGCTGCTCCACGCCAACCGACTGCTCGCACACCAGAACGGAGACAGCACTAAAACAACTGAGCAGTCCACATCACAAGCTACACACAATTTCACAAACACTAGGGCGAAGAACACAACCAGTGCTAAAAGCAGTGACCAAGCAATGACACAGCCGAATCACAAGTTGAGACACACACTGGCAACCCATAAGCGACTGGCGAGCAAATACACGTCGTCCGTCCCCAGTTCCAGTCATGTGTGCTGGCGACGGTCGGGCGAGTCATGGCTATCCAAGCCTCACTACTGCTCCAACCCGACTGACTTCCGCCGCATCCCAACTCTACGACTGCCAGGTGCGAACTGCACTGCAGGCGCGTTCCAACTCGCTCCACAACAGATGTCAACCGGGAAGTAACAGCAGCCAGCAAAGATAATACGGCAGGAATGTATCGATAAGCGTTACAGGCGAAGCAGCAACTCATTGAAAATGAGGTAACATAACGGGGTGGCAGTATGGAAAAAAAAACAGGGTGTAAAACAGAAGATGGCAGGAACACGAGCCACGCACGGCTCACCTTCTGCCATAGCGGACAACAACCAAGAAAACGCGGGAAACTTGTAAACCAACTCCTCGCCACTGAAGTATCTGCGTTAGCAGAATAGAAATGCGAGAAACAAGTCAGAAAACAATTCATTTGACTCACCAAAACGAAACAACAATACAATCTCCAAAAGAAAAACCGTTTCGATTCCAACTGCAGTTCGACACAAATACAAAAAAGACTCGACTCTTCAAGGGGAGCGAACACAATAAATAATTCTACATCTACATCCACAACCATACTCTGCAAGCTACCTGATGGTGTGTGGCGGAAGGTACCTTGAGTACCTCTATCGGTTCTCCCTTCTATTCCAGACTCGTATTGTTTGTGGAAAGAAAGATTGTCGGTACGCCTCTGAGTGGGCTCTAATCTCTCTGATTTTATCCTCATGGTCTCTTCGCGAGATACACGTAAGAGGGAGCAATATACTGCTTGACTCTTCGGTGAAGGTATGTTCTCGAAACTTCAACAAAAACCCTTGCTGACCGTCTCTCCTGCAGAGTCTTTCACTGGAGTTTATCATTTCCGCAGCGCTTTCGAAATTACTAAATGATCCTTTAACGAAGTTCACTGCTCTCCATTGGATATTCTCCATCTATTCTATCAACCCTATCTGGTACAGATCCCACACCGGTGAGCAGTATTCAAGCAGTGGGCGAACAATTGTACTGTATGAAACTTCCTGGCAGATTAAAACTGTGTGCCCGACCGAGACTCGAACTCGGGACCTTTGCCTTTCGCGGGTAAGTGCTCTACCATCTGAGCTACCGAAGCACGACTCACGACCGGTACTCACAGCTTCACTTCTGCCAGTACCTCGTCTCCTACCTTCCAAACTTTACAGAAGCTCTCCTGCGAACCTTGCAGAACTAGCACTCCTGAAAGAAAGGATATTGCGGAGACATGGCTTAGCCACAGCCTGGGGGATGTTTCCAGAATGAGATTTTCACTCTGCAAGGTTCGCAGGAGAGCTTCTGTAAAGTTTGGAAGGTAGGAGACGAGGTACTGGCAGAAGTGAAGCTGTGAGTACCGGTCGTGAGTCGTGCTTCGGTAGCTCAGATGGTAGAGCACTTGCCCGCGAAAGGCAAAGGTCCCGAGTTCGAGTCTCGGTCGGGCACACAGTTTTAATCTGCCAGGAAGTTTCATATCAGCGCACACTCCGCTGCAGAGTGAAAATCTCATTCTGGAAATTGTACTGTAACCTACGTCCTTTGTTTTCGGACTGTCTTTCTTTAGGATTCTTCCAATGAATGTCAGTGTGCCATCTGCTATAGCGACGATTAATTTTACATTGTCATTCCATTTTAGATCACTCCTAATGCCTATTCCCAGATAATTTAAGGAATTAACTGCTTCCAGTTGCTGACCTGCAATATTGCAGCTAAATGGTAAAGGATCTTTCTTTCTGTGTATTCGCAGCACATTACACTTGTCTGCATTGAGATTCAATTGCCATTCCCTGCACCATGCGTCAATTCGTTGCAGATCCTCCTGCGTTTCAGAACAATTTTCCATTATTACAACCTCTCGATATACTACAGCATCCCCCGCAAAAAGCCTCAATGAACTTTCGATGTTATCCACAAGGTTGTGAATAGCAACGGTCCTACGACACTCCCCTGCGGCACACCTGAAATCACTCTTACTACGGATGATTTTTCTCCATTGAGAATCACATGCTGCGTTCTGTTGTCCAGGAACTCTTCAATCAAATAACACAGTTGGTCTGATAGTCCATTTGCTCTTACTCTGTTCATTAAATGACTGTAGGGAACTGTATTAAACGCCTTGCGGAGGTCAAGAAACACGGCATCTACCTGGGAATCCGTGTCTATGGCCCTCTGAATCTCGTGGACGAATAGCGCGAGCTGGGTTTCAAACGATCTTCTTTTCGAAACCGATGCTGATTCCTACAGCGTAAATTTCTAGTCTCCAGAAAAGTCATTACACACGAACATAATATGCGTTCAAAACTTGTACGACTGATCGACGTCAGAGATATAAGTCTATAATTCTGCACATTTGTTCGACGTCCCTTCTTGAAAACGGGGATGACCTGTGCCCTTTTGCAAACTTTTGGAACTCTACGATCTTCTATAGACCTACGGTACACCGCTGCAAGAAGGGGGCTAGTTCCTTCGCGTACTCTGTGTAAAGTCGAACTAGTATCCCATCGGAATCAGCGGCCTTTCCTCTTATGAACGATTTTAATTGTTTTCCTGTCCCTCTGTTACCTATATCGATATGTACCATTTTGTCATCTGTGCGACAATCTAGAGAAGGAACTACAGAGCAGTCTTCCTCTGTGAAACAGCTTTGGAAAAAGACATTTAATTTTCGTCTGTCATCCTCTGTTTCAGTACTATTTTGCTCACAGAGTATCTGAACATTTTGTTTTGATCCACCTACCGCTTTGACACAAGACCAAAATTTCTAAGGATTTCCTGTCAAGTCAGTACATAGAACTGCACTTTCGAATTCGTCGAACGCCTCTCTCATAGCTCTCCTTACACTACATTTCTCTTCGTGTAATTTTTGTTTGTCAGCAAGGCTTTGGCTATGTTTATGTTTGCTGCGAAGTTGCCTCTGCTTCTGTAGCAGTTTTTTAACTCTATAATATCAAGAGGTTCGTCAACTATACCAAGTCCATCTACACGAGATCGGCCAGCCATAAGAGGCGTCTGGCCGTGGCTGCCGGGGAAACAGCTCTGTATCCTTCCAAGCGTTGCATCGAGCTGCCTTCTGCCCATAGTGCGCCGCGTTATAAAACCCTTTGGCGGATGTATCTGCCATAATTATTTGCCATCACGTGCCTGTCGTATGTAAGTAGTTCCTGGGCTACCTTTGACCCCTGGTGAAGCTCTTCTGCAGGATCCACGAACGGGTGGCGATCACTGGCGGCCGTTGGTGCAGACTTGGTGTTGTGTTGTGTTGTGGAGGCTGGTAAGTATTTGTTTTGACAAAACAGACTATGTAGGTTATCCTGGTGAATATACGCCCTGTGATGCAGGCATCCCGTGTTGGTTGCACGTGAAGTGTGATGCCGATGCAGTAGGCGATGTGATTTATGAAGTGGGCGGCCACAGTAACATACTTTCTTAATACTTCGCCGCAGTCATAAAATACAAGAACTACAATATGCAGTAATTACACAGTCTTATAAGCTGTGTAAAATTAAATGCAGACTATGAGAGACCAGTTAACGTTTGTATATCTAGAGCGTAATTATATCGAATTATGGAAGATAAATGCTGCTAATGACGGAATGTTTCTGTGAATTACATTACTTCACCACGATTATGAATACTATTTGCAGGTAGCTTCAAATACAACTGAAATTTGTCCGTCTGCGGGGTATTAGCACAGGTAATGCCATACGAATGGATCAAGTTTGGCTGACAGAGGTGGCTGAGCGGTTCCAGGCGCTACAGTCTGGAGCCGCGTGACAGCTACAGTCGCAGGTTCGAATCCTGCCTCGGGCATGGATGTGTGTGATGTCCATAGGTTAGTTAAGTTTAAGTAGTTCTACGTTCTGGGAGACTGATGACCTTAGAAGTTACGTCCCATAGTGCTCAGTGCCAAGTTTGTAAACGCAAGCTGTAAGTAGGCTGTCTAGGTTTTATATTGGTAACGCCACGTAGCGCTCTGTATGAAAATCACTGGTTGTGCTGTGTGCAGTCTGTTGCTGGGTGGCATTGTTGTAATATTCGCTATTGTAGTGTTGGGCTATTGGCTGTTAACAGCGTGTAGCGTGGCGCAGTTGGAGGTGAGCCGCCAGCAGTGGTGGATGTGGGGAAGTGAGATGGCGGATTTTTGAGAGAGGATGATCTGGACGTGTGTCCATCAGAGACAGTACATTTGTAAGACTGGATGTCATGAACTGACATATATAATATGACTTTTGAACAATATTAAGGTAAATACATTGTTTGTTCTCTATCAAAATCTTTCTTTTGCTAACTGTGCCTATCAGTAGTTAGTGCCTTCAGTAGTTTGAATCTTTTATTTACCTGGCAGTAGTGGCGCTCGCTGTATTGCAGTAGTTCGAGTAACCAAGATTTTTGTGAGGTAAGTGATTTGTGAAACGTATAGGTTAATGTTAGTCAGGGCAATTCTTTTGTAGGGATCTTTAAAAGTCAGATTGCGTTGCGCTAAAAAAATATTGTGCGTCAGTTTAAGCACAGTCATGTACAACATTTCTAAGGGGACGTTTCAAAGCATACTGAAGGAATATAACTCCAACTTCTGTCAGGAGTATGGGACTATGGCTGGTCAATATCCAGTAAAACAATACCAGTCGCCGTTATTTAGGTTTCATTTTCAGTTTTACTTTATTGCACCTGGCCTGAAGATGACGTAGCGTATCGTCGAAATTGGTGGCTTAAAAATAAAATCTAAGTAACGGCGATTGCTATTGTTTTATTGGACATTACTCAGGATTATCGTCGTTAGAAGAAGGTAACTGTTATCACAAAGCAAGCAAGAATGATTATTATGGTGTTGGACAGACGCAGAAAGGTCGTTAAAAATTCATGGCCACTAACTTTTGGAGTGAGGATCCTAATGATACAGAAAGGATACAAAGCTTGTTATGTAAGGTATCAGAAAAAATTTACAGTAATTATTTAGTTTTACTATACGTATTTTTACCTCTCACAGTGAAAAACTTTAACGTGTTACTCATTCAGACCTCTTATTGAACAAAATTAAATTATTCGTTTAGAATAGGCAATTAGTGTGACTTAGGCCTTGCAACATATAACCAAAATTAGTACTTAAGTATTCGAGCACACTAACGAAATTTTTCGAACGAATTTCACCCATTGCTGCTCTAAAACAGCAATGAATTCGACTGAATGGCATATGGTTTACTATCCATCTGCCAATACCGAAATCTGCTGCGTCAGCGTGCGGTCGCCCAGGCTGGCAGAATTCGTTTTCCTACTCACGCCACGGTTAAGTGGCCACCGCGTGTGTTGGTTGCACTGGAGAGTGGAGGTCAGCCAATCCTCTTGCTCATCACCCCGATGCAGCTCGGGGATACGGCCCGCTCCGCCACAGGTTCATGGTAGTTTCAGTGGGCTAGTTGAGCGGTGATATCCATAACTAGAGGCCGTCGTGGTTGACATGCAGCTGAAACAGTCGTCATTCTGTCCGGTTCTAGACGCTGAGTGAATGACGACACGACTGCCCGATTTGAGCCTCCGGGGTCACCTATTTATCTTTTCCTTTCGCCTCTGACGTGTGAAATATTGTGACAATTATGGTGTGTGGAAAACATAATACTAGGCTCCAAAGTAGACAGAGAAATGACAGTGAAGACGAAAGCAGTGTTAGCGCCACCGTGTAATGAATTAACTAATGTTCAACATAGTAATTTAGTAAATGTGCATAGGGAAATGAAGCGGGCGGCAAACAATGGCGTAGACAGTGAAACAATTAGTGAACAGGGAAGCATTATGGATCGATCGGTCGGCAACAGCCCGCCTCAGGGATCGGGAATGACAGGACACAATCTTGCAAATTCTGCAGATTCAGGTTTTGGGTCCTCACCGTTTTCTCAAATAAGTCAAGACTCATTTTCTGCTTGTCAATATGTGAATGTTGCCGGTGCAACTTCACTGCCGAAAAGCACTGAGGAACATGTTTCAGACACCAGTGCATTGTTATTACAGTTAATGCCACAAATGGGTCAAAGGCTACAAAAGTTAGACACTACGCTTGAACAAAATCAGAAACAAATGGGACAAAATCTTCAAAAATTAGACACAATGGAACAAAATCTTCAAAAGTTAGACACAATGGAACAAAATCTTCAAAAGTTAGACACAATGGAACAACACCAGAGACAAACACAGCAACAGTTAGAAGCAATGGAACAAAATCTTCAAAAGTTAGACACCACACTTGAACAAACACGTGAAGATTTAACTACTGAGTTACATAAAATCGAATCGAAATGCCAAAAAGTCTGTAATGACGTAAAAACACAAATTTGTTAGCATTTCCAACCTATTTTTTCGCGTCATGAAAATGCATTACAGAATCACGAAGCAGCCATAAGGGAACTGCAAACTATAGTTCAGGTAAATCATGACACCTTGCAAGCTAAAATTGACTCAGTTGCATCTACCGATTCGGTTACGCAACTTGCAAAAACTCATGAAAACTTAAAGGACATAGTGGATACTCTGAAAATTGGTTCAGAAAGACGCATGGAGCAAATTAGTTTATTATCAGAGAAAGTAGTTGAACTTTCGGATCAGCTAAATAATTTATCTACGAAGGTAGATGATAATCTGAATGACACAAAACCGGTATTCTTTAATGACACAGAAGAGTGCGAACAAATTAGGAAATTCAAACAAAATCAGAATCAAATTAATACGCAACACCAAAGAGAAATCTGGGAAGTACAAGATCAGTTGACACAGGTAATACAGGAATTACATATTTTAGAGGACAGCCACAAAACAATAACACAGGGCACTTCGGAAATTATGAAAGAAATTGGCAAGGTGCACCGAATTTTGAGATGGAACCGCCCACACGACGTAACATTGACCGATATGCTACTCGCCGACACGATGATTTTAACTATAAGCTGTTCATTACTACACGCAAATTCAAAACATTTAAGAATTCTGGCAACGACATTCATCCACAAGTGTGGCTTCATCAATTCTCTCATTGTTTTCCTCCCAACTGGTCAATAAAGCACAGATCAGAATTTATGTCCGGCTATTTAGAGAATGAACAAGCTGTGAGAATGCGATCGGTCATTCACGATTGCCACAGTGAAGGAGAATTTTATCATGCCTTCCTCTCAGCATATTGGTCTCAAGCTACACAAGACCGAGTAAAACGTAGCATCATAATGATGAAACATTTCGAACAATCTGAATTTTCCAGTCTTGTGAAATATTTTGAAGACATGTTGCACAGGAATCAGTACCTGTCAAACCCTTAAAGCCCCTCAGAACTCATCCGCATTTACTTAATCAAATTACCTGAGCATTTGCGACATACTATTTTGGCAGGACGTTGCAAAGACGACATTGAAGCTTTTCAGGGACTCTTACAAGAATTAGAAATCGACACTGACAATCGCAGAACGCGAAAACAGGAACACAACAATTACAGGTCACATCCGTCATAATTCCGCGATGACAGAAATAATAACTGGACCCGACAAGGCTATTCTTACAACGCAAATCGTGAACAAAAGAGACACCACCCATATGCAACCACTGGCAGAGTAATAGTTACAGAGAAAGATTGCATTTCCGTAGTAATGAATATGACAGAAACAATTATAGAAACAGACAATATGGCAACCAGAACTATTATTATCACGGGAGACAGAATAACTTCAGATGCAACGGTCCACCGTGCAGTGATAATTCAGAGAGAAATTCTCCACCACTTAACTGACAAGAAAGAAACTACAGGAACTACCGACATGACGACAGACGATTAATCATAACGACAGACCTGAATTGCATCAGAACTGGCGGGATTCAAACAAGGCTGGGCCCCCTCGACAAGGTGAATTTGTAGAAGTTAGGTCTCCTAATCCTAATAACGACGCTCGCCAACAAAGAGACAGACAATGACTCACACCGCAGGCAGCCACGTGTGCTGGCTGGTTCAGAGAAAAATAACATAGACGCTAAGCTTGAGAAAAATTCCAGTATTCTTTACCAACGTATACCGCATGATAATTGCGTTCTAGTTGAAACTCTGAGTACTATGAAGAGTAAAGGATTGCACCACATTTCACACGAAAAACCGTTTATTGAAAGATAATCTGCTTTTTAACTTTGTCTTTGGCATGAAACCTTTCACTTCACATTTACAGTATGCTTCGTCAGACTGAAGAAACTGTTACCATGCAACAATGTTTGAAGTTAAATATCCAGTCAAGAACCAAGAGAACTTATTTAAACAGAAATTACGAATGCATTGTTATAGTGAGCAGACGACACAGTGTTGTTATTTGTACATTCTTACTTGTTAGTAGCACAATTATGTAACGACTATCAGGCTTACATACTTAGAACATATATCAGTACTGCTAATGAGATTTTAATGCAACATTTTGGTTTACTTGAAAATACATTCTGGATTTAAAGTACTTTCTGTGAGATACTAGATGACACAGTGGTTAGTTTATGAGACAGCTACACGATTTTATCACGACGCTACTAATGAGTGACCATTTACAATGTTGCTTTTGCGGTGTTTCTGTTTTATATCTGCACAGTTTTTCTGAATTCTTCTGGAAAGTAAAACATGTTTTAGTAGTAACTTTTGTGGTATAGCTACAATGAGACAGCCTTTTCCGTACCACAACAATATGTTACAGCACAGTACTTTCTTCATCACGGCAATAAGCTTAAAAAGTAAGATATCTGTATGTAAAGCATTTCACTTTTGTTTATCATGATGTAAGTACATTGACTTCTGCAGAACTTAGCTTTTGGAGGACGATATCTATGACACTTCCACAGAGATAATCTTACAACAAGACGCACAGTTTAGCGCTACAGTACACGCGTTTGAGTGATTAATTTTGTGCTTAAACCATTTATTTTTTAAGATTTTTGAATCACAAAGAAAGTTTTCTGTGATACATTTCATTCCATTGCCGTAATTTGTAACACCTGAGGGTATAATTACATTAATCCTCAAGGGGGTATATGCTTACTTTGTGAACCATGTGTTTGGCAAGCACAAGGAGCCCTAGCTAATATGGTATTTGCTTATACAACTTTACACTTCGGTACCATATTTCTCTAACACATACATTACACAGCTATCTGATCATTTAACTGAGAGACAAAGATTTTTTTTACTACATCAGTGACACATATTTATGCAGTTACGTAACTTCACACTTATGAAATTGTATTTTGTCTGTACTTTGTGAACTGTTCATATGTTTTTGGAACCACTGTGATACTATGAGAGCTTTGAATAATGTATTTGGTATGGGATCATGATTTTTAAAGTATGTTTGAGGTAGATGACACTATTGAAATGAGCAGAGAATTTTCTTTAGGTTTTGAAATTATTGCAGAAAGCTACGACGTTTTTGAGATTTGGCTGAGTTTTTTATGTTGTTATTATTATGATAACAATGTGTATTATGCCGTTGAGGTATGTTTATTATCAATAAGGTGGTGCTTTATGAGGAATTTGATTATGCTCTGTATTTAATATGATGAAATATTGAAGAAGTGTCGATGAGTATGTATATGTGTAATAAGGTAATGAATAATGAGAAGTGGTTAGGGACTCTGATTTGTGAAAAACGATGTTAGAAACCGAGAATCATACTTTAAGAGTTATGAAATGTATGTAAATGCATGAATGTATCAAAATGCCGGCAAAAATTTTTTGGACACTGTTATATTTATAGGATCTGGTTTGTACAGATTTGCAACGCAAATTCTCGAACTGTGAAATTTTTATATGAGACTGTCACTGTAGTGCAAACTGGTGTCGTAAATATTTCGGTAAGAAAGTTAAGTGTCGACCTTCATGTAATTCGTCATGGCCACCCAGCTGCACGACAGTTGCCTGGAAAAAAGCCATTAGTGTGTGCCTTTCAGAGGCACAGGTAGAAAAAAAAGGAGGCCAATAACCTCGCTATTGACATTTCTTTGTCGAAAGCATCGCAAATACAACACACTCAAACTTGAAAACATATGATTACACTGTGGAGCTCTTAATTTATGATATTTACTAAAATGCCTAATGAAATGATGAGAAACATTTTTACATCTATTGTCTGTCTAGTTGAGAGATTGCTCAGTTTGTTTAATATCTAGTTTCTAGCTGCCCTGCAGCATTGGTTAAAATAAAATTTTATAGATGTACTCATATAAATATTTTATGCCTACAGACACATTAAAGAATAACTTTATAATGTACTTAAAAAAAATCAAACAAAGGAGCACAAAAACACATTTCCCTTCACAGATATTGCATACAGAATTTTCATTTCAAGTACTTGGTAATTTCTTTTGTAGAATAAATTGTGATGCATCACTCTAGAATTAAGATGTGACATAGGTATTAGACATGGCCATCTTTAGTGTAATATTTATTTTGCTTGAGCTTTGTCATGTTTAGATATAAGTTATTACATTTGCTGCTGCTGTTTGCCAGGCATAGTGATACTAAATTTCACTTTGTATTACTCTGTTAAGGTAGTTTTACTACTGATTTATTTTTCTTGTTGCTGCACATTGGCTCATATTAGTTGTAATGTTGCATTTGCTTGGTAATTTAGATTTAGTGTAGCTTGCTTTGCCAGTTTGCATTTTTTCATTGATGATTGTATTAATTGTTTTGTGCGGCTGCATTGCCTCGTCCTTTAGTTTAGCATCTGAGCTCAGTAGATTTAAGTTAGCTTAAGAGGGGGAGACTATATAAGAGAATGAGTTGCGATGCATTGGAAGATATGCATTGAGAAGTTATACGAAAAAAGTACAGAAAGCAGGTATAGATAGGACTTTTTGGAAATAATGAAAGACGAAGAGAGATCTCCAAGAAGTAAAGAAAGTTTTGTTTGCAAAATACTGCAGTAAAACAAACCCTGTCCTTTCCTTGTGTTATCCCACTATGTGTTTGTGTACCCTTGGGTGTTTGTGTTCTTCCTGTCTTTATGTGTTTATCTGATGAGAGATACATTATAGAATTTTTCTAATAATATGTTATTTACTTTGTAGAGATGTTTAGACATTATTAATTCTGTTCTGTTTCAATGTTCATGTGTGATATTAATGTTTCGAAAACTATTCTCATTATTTTATATATTTACTTATGTCATAACTCCTGTAACACTGTTGTATGTGTTTATTTCTATTCTTTTGGAAAGCCTTTATTACTACAAATGTTATCTATATTGTTATGTTCTTTAATGATGTATTTTGTACCTTTGTTATTGTATTCTTATGTTATAAAATTGTAATTGACACCAGTTCATCAAATTAAGTAACTTGTAAGTTACATTTCACTGCACACGTTTCTGTTGGTCATAGCATAAGGACAATATGTGAGAAGTAGGGACTGTTAGTGTTTGCACATGTGTTGGTAATTCAGCAAGGGACTGGATAACAGCATTGCTGGTTCTAAGGACATTTCAAACAAAATTCTTTGTGAGTGGACAAGTGGTGGTTTGTGGACTTGCTATATTATCCGCAAGACTCTTCGATGGTGATTGTTCACCTGCACAGTCGCAACAGATAGCTGCTGGCCGTCTCTACTAGGACTACAGTGGGTTTGCACCTTTGATGACCCACCAATACCATTATTTCTACAAGGACTGCAGTGGGTCTGCACCTTTGGTGACCCACCAAGACCATTATTTCTACAAGGACTGCAATGGGTCTGCATCTGTGGTGGCCCATCAATACCATAATCTCTACAAGGACTACAGTGGGTCTACACCTTTTATGACTCACCAATACCATTATTTCTAAAAGGACTGCAGTGGGTCTGCACCTCTGGTGGCCCACCAATACCATACTCTCTACCAAGACTATAGTGGGTCTGCTCTGTGATGACCTACCTACCAATATTCTTCAAAACTTCGACTGACTCTGCTGTGGGTTTCCTCTGTTGTGACCCATTACCTGTCTGCATGTCGAGAGTTGGAAGAACAACACTAATTCTTCAAGACTGCATGGAAATCCACTACTTCCGGGTGCATTTTCTTTTACTGTTCAGACATTGAGAAAAACACTGCTATTTTACTGTGATGACCGATCAGGACTGTCTTTATGGACTGTGAGAAAATTTTAACTTTTGACCAACATTGTATCAATAAGTGTGTGCATTTGATATCTTTGTTATTGTAATTATGAAAAATTTCTTCAAATCTGTATTGGTCACTGCCCAAAACAATTTATAAATTTTTTTTGTGGGGAGCATGGGGGCTATGTAAGTAGGCTGTCTAGGTTTTTATATTGGTAACACCACGTAGCCCTCTGTATGAAAATCACTGGCTGTGCTGTGTGCAGTCTGTTGCTGGGTGGCATTGTTGTAATATTCGCTATTGTAGTGTTGGGCTATTGGCTGTTAACAGCGCGTAGCGTGGCGCAGTTGGAGGTGAGCCGCCAGCAGTGGTGGATGTGGGGAAGTGAGATGACGGATTTTTGAGAGAGGATGATCTGGACGTGTGTCCATCAGAGACAGTACATTTGTAAGACTGGATGTCATGAACTGACATATATAATATGACTTTTGAACAGTATTAAGGTAAATACGTTGTTTGTTCTCTATCAAAATCTTTCTTTTGCTAACTGTGCCTATCAGTAGTTAGTGCCTTCAGTAGTTTGAATCTCTTATTTAGCTGGCAGTAGTGGCGCTCGCTGTATTGCAGTAGTTCGAGTAACCAAGATTTTTGTGGGGTAAGTGATTTGTGAAACGTATAGGTTAATGTTAGTCAGGGCAATTCTTTCGTAGGGATTATTAAAAGTCAGATTGCGTTGCGCTAAAATATATTGTGTGTCAGTTTAAGCACAGTCATTTATAATTTTTCTAAGGGGCCGTTTCAAAGCATACTGAAGGAATATAACTCCAACTTCTGTCAGGAGTATGGGACTATGGCTGGTCAATATCCAGTAAAACAATACCAGTCGCCGTTATTTAGGTTTCATTTTCAGTTGTACTTTATTGCACCTGGCCTGAAGATGACGTAGCGTATCGTCGAAATTGGTTGCTTAAAAATAAAACATAAATAACAGCGATTGCTATTGTTTT
Organism: Schistocerca piceifrons; assembly: GCF_021461385.2. NCBI lineage: Eukaryota > Metazoa > Arthropoda > Insecta > Orthoptera > Acrididae > Schistocerca > Schistocerca piceifrons. Next base: position 288,542,166 of record NC_060144.1, on the reverse strand, counting down.
ATTGGACATTACTCAGGTTATCGTCGTCAGAAGAAGGTAACTGTTATCACAAAGCAAGCAAGAATGATTATTATGGTGTTGGACAGACGCAAAAAGGTCGTTAACAATTCATGGCCTCTAACTTTTGGAGTGAGAAACCTAATGACACAGAAAGGATACAAAGCTCGTTATGTAAGGTATAAGAAAAAATTTACAATAATTATTTAGTTTTACTATACGTATCTTTACCTCTCACAGTGAAAAAAAATTAACGTGTTACTCATTCAGACCTCTTATTGAACAAAATTAAATTATTCGTTTAGAATAGGCAACTAGTGTGACTGAGGCCTTGCTACACATAACCAATATTAGTACTTAAGTATTTGAGCACACTAATGAAATTTTTCGAACGAATTTCACCCATTGCTGCTCTAAAGCAGCAATGAATTCGACTGAATGGCATACAGTTTACTATCCATCTGCCAATACCGAAATCTGCTGCATCGGCGTCCGGCAGCCCAGGCTGGCAGAATTAGTTTTCCTACTCACGCCACGGCTAAGTGGCCACCGCATGTGTTGGCTGCACTGGAGAGTGGAGGTCAGCCAATCCTCTTGCTCATCACCCCGATGCAGCTCGGGGATGCGGCCCGCTCCGCCACAAGTTCATGGTAGTTTCAGCGGGCCAGTTTAGCGCTGATATCCGTAACTAGAGGCCGTCGTGGTTGACCGGCAGCTGAAACAGTCGTCATTCTTTCCGGTTCTAGACGCTGACTGAATGACGACACGACTGCCCGATTCGAGCCTCAGGGGTCACCTATTTATCTTTTCCTTACGCCTCTGACGTAGATCCCCTGGAGGAGACAAGCAAAGTGCTGTTTAGCAACTACAAAGTCACGTATCATCAGCCCGCTTTGCTCCCTACCCATAGGTCAGTAGACTCTGTTGTAACTGCTACGTATGATTTCTCACAGTATATCTGTGCCCAGTACTGCTCTGATTACTTCGCACTTGTATACACTGCTTGCCGAGCAGTGCTTTCTAGCCTATGAACTGTGTGGTAAACCTGCCTCGCAGAATCGTTTGCCAAATATCAACATCGCCATTCGATGTAACGATTGATCTCTCGACTACTACTTTCCAGCCATAGCTGCGAGAAAACTACAAGAATTCCCCAAATCCACACTTGTACTTACTCGTGGAGCAGCAGAACATACATGACCGAAATCTGTGTTGTCTAAGTTCTTACTACTTAATAATGGTAACTTAAAGAACTTCTTCAATAGCAATAAATAATCAACAATTAACTTGTAAATATCCAGCAAACAGTCGAGCCGGTTTAATCTTTGCAAAATGTGTCAAGTATGGAGCCATGATTTCGGAATCCTGAGACGAGCGAGGTGAACTACAAGAGGATACCACGTAATTAGGGTAATGAAAACGCGTAATTCATAAATTAGCCACAAAATAGAAACGTTATCATGAACCATACAAGAAAAATGGAAAGAGTGGTAGAGAATAACCTTCGGGTGGGTGAGTTAGAAACGTAGGAGCATGTGAGGCAACCATATTGATCCTACGAATTATTTTAGAAGACCGATGAAAATTAGGAAAACGCAAATTTGAAGCATTTGTTGATTTAGACAGTGCTGTCGACGATGCTGACTAGAACACACTCTTTCAAATTCTAAAAGTAATTATCAATAGGTACGGGGAGCAAAAGTCTATCTGTAGATTCTACGAAAATCATGCTGCCGTCATAATAATTATAGGACACGAAATTGAGGCAGCAGTTGTGAAGGGTACGAGACGGAGTTGTAACTGACCCCACGTGTCATTCTATCTGTACATCTGACAGCACAAATATTGGCTGGCGGAAATCGTAGCCAGAGCTAAGTCCGTTACAGCGCTGACATGAATGAAATGACACATGACATGTTTTTCTGTTTACCTTGAGAACAAGCAAACGAGGAAATATTACTTTAAAAATAACAGGAAAGTCGTCAGCACTGCAAGTCTGTTATAAGGGACCACAAATATTTTCCTGAAAACAGAATATACTGGTATTACTTGTAGATACGGTACATGTTTATTGAATAAATCTTAGTTGGTAAATAATTCACTGCAGCTGAACGTGCAAAGTGAGGGGCTTTTATGTAAAGTGTCTCATGGTCGAATCCTCGTAAATCTCTTACTTCTTGTCTTGTAAGACACATTATTCTTGTTCAACAGCTTGTTGTCTGTGAAGGCTTCCCCACTATTAAGGGAAAAACATTTCGTTAACGTACATTCAACTTCCCTTAGAAGATGTGACGGAATTTTTGGAACAAATCAATGATAATTAGGCTTCTGGTGCAGAAGGACTTGCCTGGAGTCGGAAACTTAAAATTTGCTATCTTTATTTGATACAATACGCGAGAATTATGCATTCACTTTCATTCATATTACACGGTATGTGAGACTGACAGTCTGTCACGATAAGTTATGTCTACAAATGCACCCACAACTCGCTCTGTAGTAGTCACCGACAGTACACGAGCAATGTCACATACGTGCAACACATCGCCTTCAGTGGAGTCACATTATTCGTTTGTAGAGTTACGCTCCACCGAAACTTAAGTTCGATAGTTTTAATACATTAAGTAAATGACGTACTGGATTGTAAGTTTACCTTTAGCATTGGTAGCATGTATCGAAAGAAATGTAAATGAATGCGTGAGGGAGAAACTGCGTGCCGACGACATGTTTGTTTTTCCTTGTTTTGCACATAATAACAGCCACACATTGTTCAGTGTTCGTCTACTGTTTATTTTAGGTGGGCCAGCTTATCCTTACCAAGTCGCCGCTTCCACTTAGACGTCTGTAGTAGTGTTGTACCAAATTTCCAGAACCCTCGTCGTTGAAAGGAGCATCCTGTGCTCTCCGAAAATTTTCTACGCTGGACTGCAGGTCGTCGTCTCTGCCAAAATGTTGCCTTCATAACCAGAGGCTCATTTAAGCACAGATGAAACTCAGAGGGAACCATCTTCTGGTTGTATGTTGGGTGATAAAACACTTCCCACTGAGAACACTGCAAGAGCGTCCCAATTGCTCGTGCAGTGTGTGACCGAGAACAGTCCCGAAGAAGAAATTGTACAAAAGTTAGGCTACATGGGGTTACATACTATCAGACGAAATATCACATCAGATACCAAAACTCGGCATGAGAGGCTTCTTTACGAGCTCGCTGCTTGCCCAAGACTGGGAAGAACGGCCTGACGCTACCTACAGGCATGCGAGAGACACTCCCCAACACACCTGTGCAAAGCTTCATCGGATTTTAACAGTGGTTTCCATATCACGACCGATCATGCCTTATATTCCGGATAGCCCTTATATATCGTCAAAAAATATATATCATACTTTAAAAGTATTACAATTTAGTTGATAGCTTAACTACTGCGCTTTTGTGCAACCAAAGCAATTACTTTTGATGTTCAGTTTTCATGGACAAACTTAAAATCTGTATCAGTACTATTGTCGTTTCGTACTAAAAAGAACGTTCATCATCATGCTCAAAGGCAAGAGCTTCCTGTTATCATTGGTAAGTGCGAAGATTGCTTATAAATAACAGAAAAATGTTTTGTCGTATACAAACTCGACAAACTATTGAAGTGATGTTTGATATGTTATTGTTGAGTGGTTTATTCTACTTTTACCTGTTTTTGTGGAAATTGTGTTTTCGTGTGCTGTGTGATAACTTCGTATATTTTTAATTTTTACTCCAGCATCCCTCTTTTTCATGTCACAAATCAACAATTTTCGACTACAACCTGACTCAAACAATGACAACTTTAATTTTACCAAAAAGTACTGTTTAGTTTTAAGTAACAGATAGGATAACTATGTAGAGCTATTTTCGCGATGCTTTATATATCGTATCAGTTTCTTGACGGTTCTCTGCTTCTAGTTCCCAGGAAAACACTAGTCGCTTACGCAAGCAAAACGATCAATTTTCGCTAACACAGGTATGCAACATACTTAACTCATAGGTAACGCGGATACCATATTGTATGATCAAGGCTACGACGAAAACTGCCGCAGTCTACGCTTACTTATTAATGTTTACGGTAGCCTTCTCTGGCACCATGCCTCACCGCCAACAAGCTGATCGTGAACGCTTCATTTCTGTTGCAGAGGAAGAGAATTTGATGGCGTCGGAGGCCAGGGCGCGATATGGCGTACCTGGCGACCTTGAGTTACGATAGATAAAAAGTTATCGAAATACTGAAGTATCCAGTATGAGTGTTTGAACTGGACTTTGACGTGTAATAACACTTCTTCAGGATAGTACGCTTGTGAAAGCTTCACTTTTAAAACTTTACTTAAAAGCGATGCAGTTGAAAGATATAGTAGTATTGCCCAGTGAGTGCGACAGCTATAACCTGAAACAGTAATCTGTTTGCAGCAGGTCCAGCCTCCTGAACATATGTCACTGGTGCTCCAAAAAGGTTTTACAGATCAGCTTGAGCTTTCTCTTCTTCATTGGCCTCCTCCTGCGTCAGATCTAAACCATATTCGAAAAGTATGAAAAAACACGAAACGTCGCGGGAAGAGCTTGTGAGCTGAGAACTTTGGAGCTGAGTTTAGGTGGTAGAAAATGAGAGATTAATTATTTTCTCCTTTCCTCACAGGTTGCCAGCACTGACTGAAGTTGGAGCTCTTTCAATGGGATATTAAGTGATAAAAGAAGCCAATTGCTATGTCCTTTTTAGGGCCGAAAATGCCTTGAAAAGAACGATGAAGCGTTCGTTCTATTAACTTCATTGTTTCTACAGACTAAGCAAAAACCATGAAGTCTTTGTCCTGTTAATTTCGTAGTTTCTACAGATGGAACAATGTAACAGAGTAATACAAAAAATTACACTAAGCTAGACACGAAATGAAGTAATTCGCGCGACTATACAGTTCACCTAGAAATGGAATATACTGCTGCTGCTGGTATTCATATACTTCTCCGCGCTCTTCATTTTGTGGCGGCGTTCGTAGCGACAAACAATTCGCTGTAGAAACGGCTTACGAATCCACCGCCACACTTTCAATAGGGGGCCGACCGGTCCGCTGGAACAGTGAACAGAAAGATGAAAACCCAAACACTCTGATTAAATAAAAGTCGGTACTTATCTTTATTGACGAAGATACAGAAACACAATAGTGAACTCCGTGTCTACAGAGATCTGTCTAGTTCGAGTCGGAGCGGGTAGGTCAGCGTCGGCTGACGACAAACAACAACTCTGCTGCGATGAACACACAACTGACTAGCAAGTACACAATTCGGTGGCGAGTATACAACTGAGCGGCGAATACAGAACTGTCCTAGCGCTCGCGACTCCAGCGCTTAAGAAGCCAGAAGCCTGCGGTGGCGTGCGCAGACTTGCGGCGATTTCCTGTCTCGCTGGCGCTGCTTATGCGGACGGCGTCCGGACTTTGATGCTGCCAACCTTTTGGCAGCGGGCTCGGGTGGCATTACTGGCTAGGATATAACACTTCACATCACGAAATCAAGTGCTTTTACTAAGTGTACCATGCAATGAATGGCGCGGTGTAGTTTTAGAGGGTATGTCTTTCTGATAAGTGTCAAAGAGCTGTTCACCGTTTCTCTCCATTCGCACTTACCTGTGTTATTTACATTCATGAGTAGTCCAGTGCACCCTGTAGTATGATTCCTAAGTAATATGGCGAGTAAATCAATTTTCAGAGACTACCAAGTTTTGTGCTGTCAGGTGTACATCGAGCAAGCTGTAAAGCAACACGAGAAGAAATTCTGAAAGAAAATTATTGCTCAGAAACTAGAGATGAAACATTAACACTGTAATCGTGACGTATACGGAAAAGGAAGTTCAGTTGAACGAGGTAGCTAGTTTCACGGAAAAAGGATTAGAGACGCACATCAACAAAACTTCGGTATTAGAGAGTAGTCGAATTACGTCAGGTGATGCTACGAGAATTATTATTACTCGAAATTAGACATTAGAAGTAGTTGTTAAAGATAATAGTTTCGAGTAATGCTCATCTTTGGGCTTAAAACATTCCAGGAGAAAGAATATGAATCGAAATTGCAATAAAACAATAAAAGCGTAATTTTTACAGCTTTAACAGGAAAAACATCATGAAGATTTTAAAACCAATCCCTTATCAAATTACTAACAGCAGTTTTGCAGATGATACAGTTTTACTTGCTGATTCATTAAAGGATATGGAGTTTACGTTGCTAAAAGTTGCCAAAATCCTAAGAGAAATTAATCTAAAAATGAATAAGAGGAAAACAAAAACAATGGAAGTAGGGAAGACAAAAGAAAATGGTACAGTTAATATTTACTAGAAGATGATGTTACAGAGCAGGTTGAGAACTTCAGTTACTTGGGGAGCACAATCACTGAGAACAATAATGAATTAGAGATATAATGAGAAGAATAGTCTCGGAAAAGCAAGCTTTCCAAAAAAAAAAAAAAAAAAAAGGAATTTACTAACAGACTATCATATAAGCCTAGAAAGTACGAAAAAGTTTGCCAAAACTTTTGTCTGGAGTGTCTTAAGATACGGATGTGAAGTGGGGACTGTGGGAAAGGCAGAGGAAAAGAGACTGGAAGCAATTGAAATGTGGATATTCAGAAGAATGACGAAACAAGCTGGGTAGATAGAAAAAGTAATGAACAGGTTTTAAGACAAGTGAATGAGAACGGAACGCTGCTAAATTATATAGGAAGAAGAAAATAAAAAATGGTAGGGCTCATAATAAGACACAACCAGTTCCTGAAGAATGTTTTTGAAGGAAAAGTTTTACGGGAAAAAAACAAGAGGCAGGCCACGAGCAACGTATTTCAATAACATAAAGAAGATATGGGGATAAAATCGTATGAAGAATTGAAGAGGATGACAATGGAGAGAGGGACGTGGCTAAATCGACAAGGCATAGCCTTTAGTTTATGATGATGATCCTTTGCTGCTTGCTCAGTGTACAGATAGAGCAACATCGGGGAGAGCCTACAACCCTGTCTTCTGACTGGTTTGATGCGGCCCGCTACGGTTTCCTCTCCTGTGCTAAACCTCTTCATCTCAGAGTATCATATGCAACCTATGTCCTCAGTTATTTGTTGGGTTTACTAAAATCTGTGTCTTCCTATACAGTTTTTGCCCTATACAGCTCCCTCTAGTGCCATGGAAGTCATTCCTCATGTCTTAAGAAATATCCTATCATCCCGTCCCTGGTCCTTATCAGTGTTTTCCATATATTCCTTCCTCTCCAGTTCTGAATAGAACCTCCTCATTCCTTACCTTATCAGTGAACTTAATTTTGAACATCCGTCTGCAGCACCACATCTCAAATGCTTCCATTATCTTCTGTGCGGTTTTCCCACAGTCTGTGTTTCGGAACCATACAATGAAGTACTCCAAAAGTACATTCTCAGAACTTTCTTCCTAAAATTAAGGCCGATATTTGATATTATTAGACTTGCCTCGGCCAGGAATGCAATTTTTACCAGAGATAGTCTGCTTTTGGTGTCCTCCTTGCTCCGCCAGTCATTGGTTGTTTTACGGGCAAGGTAGCAGAATTCCTCAACTTCATCTACTTCGTGACCATCAATCCTGATGTCAAGTTTCTCGCTCTTGTCATTTCTACTCCTTCTCATTACCTTCCTCTTTCTTCGATTTACTCTCAATCCATACCGGGTACTCATTAGATTGTTCATTCCGTTCAGCAGATCATGTAACTCTACTCCACTTTCACTCAGGATAGAAATGTCATCAGTGAATCGTATCATTGATGTCCTATCACCATGAATTTTAATTCCACTCCTGAACCTATCTTTTATTTCCATCACTGTTTCCTCGATGTACAGATTGAACAGTAGGGGCAGAAGGTTACGCCCTTGTCTTATACCCTTTTTAAACGAGCACTTCGTTCTTGGTCGTCCACTCTTATTATTCCCTGTTAGCTGTTGTACATATTGTATATGACCCGTCTTTCCCTACATCCTACCCCTACTTTTTCAGAATTTCGAACATCTTGCACTATTTTACATTGTCAACGCTTTTTCCAGGTCGATAAATTCTATGAACGCTCCTTGATTTTTCTTTAGTCTTGCTTCCATTATTAACCGCAACGTCAGACTTGCCTCTCTCGTGCCTCTACTTTTTCTAAAGCTGAACCGATCGTCATCTAGCGCATCCCTAGTTTTCTTTTCCATTCTTCTGTATATTATTCTCGTAAGCAACTTGGATGCATGAGCTGTTAGCTGATTGTGCGATAATTCTCGCACACGTCAACTCTTGCCGTGTTCGGTATTGTGTGGGTGATGCTTTTCCGAAAGTAAGATGGTGTTGCCAGACTCATAGATTCTACACACCAACGTTTTGTTGCCACTTCCCCCAATGACTTTAGAAATTCTGATGGAATGTTATCTATCCCTTGTGCCTTATTTGACCTGAAGTCCTCCAAAGCTCTTTTAAAATTGGATTCTAATGCAGGACTCCATATCTCTTTAAAAATTGAGTCGTGTTTCTTCTTCTATCTCATCAGAGAAATCTTCCCCCTCATAGAGGATTTCAGTGTATTCTTTCCACCTACCCACTTTCTCCTCTGCATTTAACAGTGGAATTCCCGTTACGCACTTAATGTTATCACCCTTGCTTTTAATGTCACCGAAGGTTGTTTTGACTTTCGTGTTTGGTGAGTCTGTCCTTCCGACGATCATTTGTTTTTAATTGTCCTCACATTTTCCCTGCAGAAATTTCATCATAGCTTCCCTGTACTTCATATTGATTTCATTCCTCAGTGAATTTTATTTCTGTATTACAGAGTTTCCCAGAACATGTTTGTGTTTCCTCCTTTCATCAATCAACAGAAGTATTTCTTCTGTTACCCTTGGTTTCTTCGCAATTACCTTCTTTGTACGTATGTTTTCCTCCCTAACGTCTGTGATTTCCTTTTTTAGAGATATACATCCCTCTTCTACTGTACTGCCTACTGACCTATTCCTTATAGCTGTATCTATAGCCTTAGAGAACCTCAAGCTCATCTCGTCATTCCATAGCACTTCCGTATCCCATTTCTTTGGGTATTGATTCTTCCTAACTAATGTCTTGAACTTCAGCCTACTCTTCATCACTATTATATTGTTATCTGAGTCTATATCTGCTTCTAGGTAAGACTTAAAATGCAGGACGTTATTTCGGAATCTCTGTTTGACTATGATGTAATCTACACTCCTGGAAATTGAAATAAGAACACCGTGAATTCATTGTCCCAGGAAGGGGAAACTTTATTGACACATTCCTGGGGTCAGATACATCACATGATCACACTGACAGAACCACAGGCACATAGACACAGGCAACAGAGCATGCACAATGTCGGCACTAGTACAGTGTATATCCACATTTCGCAGCAATGCAGGCTGCTATTCTCCCATGGAGACGATCGTAGAGATGCTGGATGTAGTCCTGTGGAACGGCTTCCCATGCCATTTCCACCTGGCGCCTCAGTTGGAGCAGCGTTCGTGCTGGACGTGCAGACCGCTTGAGACGACGCTTCATCCAGTCCCAAACATGCTCAATGGGGGACAGATCCGGAGATCTTGCTAGCCAGGGTAGTTGACTTACACCTTCTAGAGCACGTTGGGTGGCACGGGATACATGCGGACGTGCATTGTCCTGTTGGAACAGCAAGTTCCCATGCCGGTCTAGGAATGGTAGAACGATGGGATCGATGACGGTTTGGATGTACCGTGCACTATTCAGTGTCCCCTCGACGATCACCAGTGGTGTACGGCCAGTGTAGGAGATCGCTCCCCACACCATGATGCCGGGTGTTGGCCCTGTGTGCCTCGGTCGTATGCAGTCCTGATTGTGGCGCTCACCTGCACGGCGCCAAACGCGCATACGACCATCATTGGCACCAAGGCAGAAGCGACTCTCATCGCTGAAGACGACACGTCTCCATTCGTCCCTCCATTCACGCCTGTCGCGACACCACTGGAGGCGGGCTGCACGATGATGGGGCGTGAGCGGAAGACGGCCTAACGGTGTGCGGGACCGTAGCCCAGCTTCATGGAGACGGTTGTGAATGGTCCTCGCCGATACCCCAGGAGCAACAGTGTCCCTAATTTGCTGGGAAGTGACGGTGCGGTCCCCTACGGCACTGCGTAGGATCCTACGGTCTTGGCGTGCATCCGTGCGTCGCTGCGGTCCGGTCCCAGGTCGACGGGCACGTGCACCTTCCGCCGACCACTGGCGACAACATCGATGTACTGTGGAGACCTCACGCCCCACGTGTTGAGCAATTCGGCGGTACGTCCACCCGGCCTCCCGCATGCCCACTATACGCCCTCGCTCAGTGTCCGTCAACTGCACATACGGTTCACGTCCACGCTGTCGCGGCATGCTACCAGTGTTAAAGACTGCAATGGAGCTCCGTATGCCACCGCGAACTGGCTGACACTGATGGCGGCGGTGCACAAATGCTGCGCAGCTAGCGCCATTCGACGGCCAACACCGCGGTTCCTGGTGTGTCCGCTGTGCCGTGCGTGTGATCATTGCTTGTACAGCCCTCTCGCAGTGTCCGGAGCAAGTATGGTGGGTCTGACACACCGGTGTCAATGTGTTCTTTTTTCCATTTCCAGGAGTGTAACTGAAATCTTCCCGTATCACCCGGCCTCTCCCTTGTACACCTCCTCCTCTTGTGATTCTTGGGCAGGGTATTCGCTGTTACTAGTTGATACTGGTTACAGAACTGAGTTAGTCTTTCTCCTCTCTCATTCCTTGACCCAAGCACATATTCTCCTGTAACCTTTTATTCTACTCCTTCCCCTGCAACTACGTTCCGGCCCCCCATTACTATTAGATTTTCATCACTCTTTACATACTGTATTATCCTTTCAGTATCCTCATACACTTTCTCTATCTCTTTATCTTCAGCTTGCGACGTCTGCTTGTATACCTGAACTATAGTCGTCGGTGTTGTTTTGCTGTCGATTCTGTCACTGACCTGTTCACAGTAACTTACTCTCTGCCTTATCTCCCTATTCATAAGGAATCCTACTCCAATTATACCATTTTCTGCTGCTGTTGAAATTACTCTATAATAATCTGACCAGGAATTCTTGTGTTCCTTCCCCTTCACTTCCCTGACCCCAATTATATGTAGATTGAGCCTTTGCATTTCCATTTTCCGATTTTCTAGTTTCCCTGCCACGTTGAAGCTTCTAACATTCCACGCCCCGTCTCGTAGAACGTTATCCTTCCGTTGATTATTCAGTCTTTTTCTCGTTGTAACCTCCCCTTTGGCAGTCCCCTCGCGAATGTCCAAATGGGGGACTATTACGGAATCTTTTGCCAGTGGAGAGGTTATCATGACACTTCTTCGATTACAGGCCACATGTCCTGTGGATACACGTTACGTGTATTTAATGCAGTGGTTTCCATTGCCTTCTGTCTCGTCATGCCGTTGAACATTGCTGATTCTTCCGCCTTTAGGGGGAGTTTCCCACCCCTAGGACAAGAGAGTGTCCAGAACCTTTGTCCTCTTCTCCGCCCTCTTTGGCAAGGCCGTTGGCAGAATGAGGGTGATTTCTTATGCCGGAAGTCTTCAGCTGCCAATGCTGATTATTAACCAAAACTTAAGAAGCGGCGGGATTCGAAACCGGTACAGGAGACGTTTTTTATGAATCAAATTCTCTACCCCTAGACCACAGATAATAAAGAGATGGTAATAACGAGGGAGAGGGGTGCTATTGAAAGAAAAAGGGTGGAGGAAGAGGTGGACAGGGAGAGAGTGATGATGAGGAGGAGAAGGACAGTGGAAGGAAAGGCGGTGGCATGAGAGTGTGGAGGAGGAGATGGATGTTGGTGGAGGATGAAGGGGCAAGGAATAAATGAACAGAGAAAGGAATGACGAGACGTTCAGAGAAAGACGGTCGGAGGAGATGGACAGAGAGAGGAGAAGGAAGAGATGATGCGCTGAAGGGGTGATACAAGGGAAGGAGGAGCTGGATTCAGAGGGGAGAAACTAAAATGGACAGACAGGAAAGAAGCAGATGGACAGAGGTAGCAGTAGCAGATAGGCAGAGAGATAGGGAGGAGCATCAAGAAATGGTCGATACTGTTACAGCACGATGTTTACATGCAGGAGTATTTTGGAGGGAGACTAAGGATTGACTTCAATAAGCTGGTTCAAGTACATGCAAACTACACTGGTTACACAGAGTTGAAGAGGCTTGCACAGGAAAGAGTAGTAAGATGAGCTGCAATAACCAGTCTTCGCACTCAAGACCACAACGAAGACAGTAAACCGTGTAAATAACCCATTAAACTCCTTCAAAACTTGATGCCCATTATTGGCAGTAAATAATGTACATAAAAAATTATTTGTGGTATCAAAATTAAGAGACGAGAAATAGTAACGTCTGTTTCGATAATAAATAGAAGATAATGATCCTAACTAATGTTGTAAGCTAAAAGTATTACAGGTTCCATACGTCTCCATCATTCCATGGGAATTGAGCAAATTCTCGTTTGCGTTTCCCATCTAGATTTAACTGAATGTACTCCTACGATCTTAAGTCTTGAGGCGAAACAGTACAACAAGACATCGTCACGAATGTCAAAGTGATGAGAATAATGCTCACCGCTGTGTGGCTGAATGCCACAAGACTGAAAACAATGAATGACGATACTGAAAGTCCCTTTTCCATCAAATAAGAGATGTTTCCACTTAGTTATCAGCCTACTGATGATACAGTCTGGAGAGCAAGCACGTAGGTTAGATGTTTGGAGCCATAGGTGGAATGGTGTACAGTTTTAGTTTACGCTACGAGTGATAACGCTCAAATTACTCTGTTATCTTCGTGGCTGGATGTCAGATATAATAAGACGAATAGGATATCCACGTTGCCTCGTGGCTCGTAGTTCCAACAAAAGTTTCAGGATCAGATAGTAGCCGCTTGCTCGGAAATGTTCCGCGAAGTTCCCGTGACAGCTGCCGCGATGCCACAGCGGAAGCCCGTGCTGCCACAAAAGTTTTGTCAGCTGCCTGAATAATGTACAAAGCAGCCTTCGGACGTTCCACTCACGGAAAAGTGCCGCTTCGAGTGGAAAGACACGAAAACATTTCTACCTTCCTTACTCAAACGTATTTTTAACTGGTATTGAACGAAACGGGGAATTTGTGTGTCTGTGCGTGAGTGTAATTGAGGAATAAAACACAACTGAAATCACGAGATATAAAAACGCCTTTTAAGAAACTTTGGTTTAAGGAAACCTGTCTACCAAAATCTCCTGCCTCAAGGTTCCTCCATATTGTAACAGGTTTAACTAACATACCGACATCCTTTCGTTTCGCTTACAGATGGCATCTTTACTTATACATGTGAGATAATAGTACTCTTTGACAGCAATTAGGTACACCTATAGCTGTCATTTGGACTATACAAAGCATGTGACGAATGTTCCGTGCGTTGGTTTGTTCTGACGATGTAGAGTGTATGATAATGATGGAATACACAAATAGTGAGGAAGTTTTTCGCAATATACGATACCTGAGAAAAGTACAGTATTGTAAATTTCCTGCTAGGTATAGGAAACGTATACCTATTACACTATGTCCGGAATATGCCATGAGTTGAAAAATACGGTATTATGCACAATCTGTAGACCAATGAAGCGAACGAGAATCTTAGTTGAGTAAATAATTTATGGAATATGTCTCATACGAGGAAAACAAATTTTACTCAAATAATTATAATGGTCATTGCTAAAGAAAATTAAAATATACGTGAATCTGAATAGTTGTGGCAACCATCTCACTTCATAAGGATATGTGTGAAGTACCCTGGCTTATAGCCGGGTGCAGTTCGACGGGCGAGTGGAGCAAGCATATTATGATCGCTGAGACGCCCTACTTAACCCGCAAGGCGGGAGAGATAGTATAAATTGTGGAAAGGGGCCAAAATAAGGGGCTGTCAGTTACACTCGAACATACAACTTCATTATTTGATCAAACATTACAAGATAAAAAAAAAAAAATTTTTTTTTCTAAACACACAGCTTTAATCTTAGGGACTTAATTACCGGCTGAAAGCCACTTTAATTTAATAACGACTGAAGGCCAATCACTTAAAACGCGAGCATAATCAGAAATTTAAAAGACAAGCTTTACCCTAAAACAGTTCTTTACTTAGGCTGAAGTAACAAGTTAAGTTCAAAACGGTTGAAGGCCTAACACTTAAAACTCCATAACATTATTTTTTTTAAATACCAAAGGCCTTACGTGAAACAAGTCTTAAATTTAGGCTGAAGGCCTTAGAAACAACTCAAACTCATAATCGGCTGAAGGCCAACACATAAAATTCAACAACATTAAAACATTTAAAGGCCAAGGTATTACGTGAAACAGTACTTTAAACTAGGCTGAAGGCCCTAAGAGCAAAAGAACTCTAATTTTTAAAAAAATCGGCTGGGAGCCATATAAGTACAAAGAATAAGAACAAATTTTAAAAAAATAGGGCAATGGCGCTGAGATGTTCGAGGGCCGGCGTATAATTCAAACACAAACGCTCGCTTAGGTGAGACAGGCAGTCGGGCCAACCATTCACAATCCGACGACAACCCACCCTTCCGTCAGTCAGCGGACCTACCGACAAGATAATTTCCACTTCACCCAACCAGAGAACAACAGGGAATTCAACGGGCCAACGTAGAACATATTAGCGACCACAACCAATGGAGCTGTCAAACTACACACCATGCAGGGCAGCAACAACACGATGAGGAAACTACACTGCCTGAAATTAACGTCAACGGCAAGGGCAGGTAACCGGAACGTTAACAGCCACAAGGGAGAAGATTACGCTGGTGCACTTCAATTCAAATAACAAAATAGCGTAAAACTCCACCGCAGGGTGGCTACAACTTTCCAATTTGAGAACCACGTTTTTGCTCGCGTGAATATCCCAACAGCCGACAACGATGCCCGGCCAAACAACGCCCCGCCGAAAATTCTTCGCTGCTCCACGGCAACCCACCGACTGCTCGCACACCGCCCAGCGGGAAACTATAGGCGCCAGTTCAAAGATAGTCCAAGGTGCGAATATTGATATACACCGTTGCTGCCACCAGCGGAATGAGAGGATAACAGCATAATCGCGATAACCGCGGGAGACTAAACACAGAATCGCAACGAAGGTTTGATCCAGTGCATAGCATTAGCCAGCCAGGGCTCAATAGCTAAGTACGAGACATCAAATAACTACACTTTCTATAAACGAAGGACTGGAACTGCGCCAGCTCCGTCAAATTCCAATACCTATATTTTGTGCTGAAAAAATAATGCATAGACATGTGAGTATAATGATCATAGCGATTGGTTTTAGAGTTTTGAGACTGGTCATAGTAAGAGTTCTGAAATTGATTAAGGCGAGTTATACACTTTGCATCGAATAATCTAGTGTTATCTGCTAAGGGCAAATAGGTATAAACTCGTTTCAATAGGAAAGCAGTGATAAGCGTTGATAGCTGATTTAAAAGATATGTGAATATAAATCTCTGTAACTCTTTTCACAAGTAGTTAAGCGAGGATAGCTCTAGCAATATTAATGCTCCGAAAAGAAAAAAAAAACATAACTATCAGAATGATACAAAGAAGGATATACTGTTGTTGTGGTCTTCGCACAAAGGACTAGTTTGATGCGGCTGTCATTCCACACTTTCCCTCTGTAAGTTTCTCCATCTCCAAATAACGTCCTTTCGAACCTACTTACCGGGGTCATCGCTTAGTCTCCGCCTATAGCTCCCCCTGACCACCCCCCCCCCCCCCCGTACAACTCACACAAACAATACACACACACACACACACACACACACACACACACATGCCTCACACCAATACTACGTTTGTGATCGATTCATGTCTCAGATTGTGTCCCTCTTTTAGTGAAACGGTTCCACAGATCTGATTTCCTCCCAATTTTCTTCACTACTTCCTCATTGCTTACATGATTTAGCCATACAATATTCAGCATTCTTCTCTAGCATCACCTTTCAAAACCTCCTCTTCTCTGTTTGTCTGAACTGTTTATCGCCGCCGGCCGGTGTGGCCGAGCGGTTCTAGGCACTTCAGTCTGGAACCGCGCGACCGCTCCGGTCGCAGGTTCGAATCCTGCCTTGGGCATGGATGTGTGTTATGTCCTTAGGTTAGTTAGGTTTAAGTAGTCTTAAAACACATCTACTACTTATTGTGTCTTGTTTTCTAGTGAAATACCCTCAGCAACGCCATACTTAATTCTGCCACATTCGATTACACTTATATCCCTTTTTTTAATTTTCATTTTGTATCCATTACTATGTGAATAATTTTTGTTAGTATTTTGCAACCATGCCGCTGACATTAGCCCATTATCAGGGGACATGACGAAATTGAATGTCCCACTCTTCGGACAGGTTAATAGCGAGCAGATTCGTGTCGAGCATTGAAACCTACATTGGTCAGCCAGGACATTATGACCAATGACCTACCATTGATATAAGCCCGTCCAGAAGATAGCAGCGTTAACTAGCGAGGAATGACTGTTAGTCAGACACACGCAAAGTATATGTAGTATCAGTGAGCATGCTCACCCTATGACCTGTGAAGGCGTGCAATCTATCTGTGTTTCACCGAGGGCAGATTGTGATGGCCCGGAGGCTCGGCACGAGAATTTAGGAAAGTGCACGACTAGTCATGTGTTCGAGGAGTGCTGTAGTGATTGTCTTTAACACGTGGGGATACCAAGGTGCGTCCACGTCTAGTCGTCGTGAGGTTGGGCGACCACCTCTCATTACAGATGTCAGACCCTGTATACTGGGCACACTAGTAAAACAGGACGGAAGGCGAACTCTGGCGGAACTAGCATCAGACATTAATGCTGGGCAGAGTTGCAGTGTGTCTAAAGACACAGTGCAGCGAGCAGTCCTAACAATGGGCCTCCGTAGCCGACGCTCCATGCAGATGCCAATGTTAACACCATGTTGTCGGCAACTACGACTGAGGTGGCCATGTGACCATCGGCACTGGATGTTTGCACAGTGCTACAGCGTTGCTTTCTCTTTGGAATCCCCATATCTTCTTCATCATGCCGATGGAGGAAGGGGGGGGGGGGTAATCCAGGGGGACAATTCCTTGATACCTCTACCAAGAACGGAGACAAAATGACAGTAACTCCAGTATGCTATAGGCAACATCAGCGTTCGCACTCATCTGTCCAGAGGACCTCCTGCAGTTAACCATGAAGTCGAAGTGGTACCCTACATTGATTGCAAACCACGTACACCCCTTTATGATTAACATGTTTCCCGACGGCAGTGACATTTTTCAATACGATAATACGCCATGTGAAAAGGACAGGAGAGTCTGATGGAGTGGTTCGAGAAAAACTGCGGCGAGTTCCAAATGATGCATTTCCCCTCCCCCCCCCCATATCGTCGGATCTGGAATGTGGTTTAACGTGGCGTCAGAGCTAATCGCCCCCCTCCCTGGAATTTACGGGAGTTAGGTAACTTGTGTCTGCAGGTGTGATGCCAACTCCCTCCAGCAACTTAACATGGCCTTGTTGCTTCCGTGCCACGACACGATGCGTCGCCGCTTTTATCAGCGCCAAATTTGTACAAACAGCCTTTTAGGTAGGTGGTGATAAGCTTCTGACTGATCAGTGTGCTCTAGTTACAAAGGCACAAGATATCTCCTTCTGGAAGGCAAGCTCCCAAGCAGTCAGTGCTACAGTGAAACGCTCTATCTTCAATTTCGCAATGCGAACTAAGAAAATGAGTAGGCGTGAATTACAACACCTATGAGAAAGTTTAATGAACTCGTATTGCAAATGTACTCATCTAGCACACAGCCAAACTGCATCTTTTATTACAGCGTCATGCCGCCAACAGCCAGACCTTCCATCGGCCTACCTAAACAAGACCGCACGCTGGCGAAGGAACCGTGCATACCCTTCATCGCCGATTTTGTCCATATTTATAACATTCTAATCGCTGGTAATCGCGGTGTCAGCGCAGCATATTGGTAACCAGAGGGACCCAGGTTCGAATGCTAACTAGGATGAGTATTTCCCACGTTCGGGGGATGGGTGTTATGTTGTCGTTACCTTCGTATAACTGCTGCTGACACTGGAGCCGCATCAACCTCATGGCCGTATTGTCTTTCCACAACTGAGCTGGTTGTGTGGGCACAACTGAGCTGGTTGAAATTGTGAATTCAATGCTTAAAGTAATTCTAAAAGGACTTTTGCTAGTGTCAAAATACAAAACGGTATTTTTCGTGTAGTTTAACATTATTTGCAGTTGCGGCCTTGTATACACTACGTACCATCAGTTCTTGCCCGAATAGTTATAAAAGAGACAGAATTGTTTATCTCACAGTAAGGAGGGTTTCCTAGAGGATGGCTTGCAGTGATGTAAGAGAGACGTTGCCCTCTTCACATAAGAGCAATTTTTTGAGTCATGACCATGACGTTCTCTTATTTAGAGGGAACATGTGGTCCTTTATGTGTCTTTTCGATGTAATGTAGCTTTTTCGTCAACCTAAAGAGAAAATTTAATACCTCCCACAGAAGATAAAAGTGTTGGCTGCGTCAATGCTGGAACACACTTGCCAGTCCGCAGTCGTGAGTAACGACGTAGTTTTTCTCTGAATAAGCAGGCCATTGCGGCCGCATTGAAATAAATTGCTAATTCAGGCAGTAAGGGCTGCGAGTAATAAAACTCCGCCTGAAATAAATTCTGCAGATACTGAGAAGAGAATGTCAATTTTTACACAAATAAACTCACTTACCACTTTAACTAACATAAGTGGCACTTTAAAAATAGTAAATACGTAATTTCCAGCAGTGCTGACCTTTTATTAAACGAGCAAAATAAGAGCATCCAGGTACCACAATACACACAGCGACACGACGCAAAGCAGAATGATCACAAAAAAGACCATTGATTCCACATTAGAAAAGGAAGAATTGTCGTTAAGTATATTGATCGCATCACAGATGCGACATGCACATCCATTTGCAAACTCCTATAAAATTCTTAAGTCTCTGTTTTTGACGTCTTTTTAACATATTTCACTTATATTTTGCATTACATTTTTTCGAGGAGACATTATAAAGCCCCCTGTAAATGTTTTCTCCATCATACAACTTAGATGGATTAAACTTTTCCATCTAATCCTCTGCAAAAAGCTAATATTTCTATGGATAACAACCGCCAAATACTTTTCGAAGAACATAACCAGTAAGATAATACACTTGGTTTGCCATCATATGTCAAACATTAAACATCCTTCATTTTATACGATAACCCTATACCACACAACTGTATACTATCATCGCGATAATGGAAACATCTGTTGTGTAATTTACTA
Organism: Schistocerca piceifrons; assembly: GCF_021461385.2. Lineage (NCBI taxonomy): Eukaryota > Metazoa > Arthropoda > Insecta > Orthoptera > Acrididae > Schistocerca > Schistocerca piceifrons. The sequence goes on along the minus strand of NC_060144.1, from coordinate 288,522,758 downwards.
CGTGTAATAAGTAAACGCATGCTTACGGGGATACAGTTGTAAATGGTCCCCATTCGGGTTCACATGCGTTGGAAAACTCGAGAAAGAAAACTACCATGGATACTTCAGGCTGCACCATCTGACTGTGTAGTGTGATTATTAAGTTCGTGAATCACTGTAATTTCATTTAATTTTGTTTTCGAACACACAACTAGGTTCACACATGAAGTGAAATCGTAATTTAGGGACACCAGTTACAATTGGAAACATGTCGTAAGATGCCATTTTGTCAATGAAAAATTGTTTTTTGTGGATGTTTACATGAGATATGCCCGTTGATGGTGTCAGTCTTTCGTACATTCCTATTGCTAAATAGAATTTACAATATTCTTTGTTGGCGATATTGTTCTGTACATAGTCGTTGGTTCGTGGCAATCGACGTCCACGCGGCTGGAACACTTGGCCCGCAGGAACAGAACGTGGACTCGACGGCGAGAGCGACAGGGGTTGGGCCGCTCTGTTTTCTTCGTGGTTCAGGCTGCTCAAATGGTTCAAATGGCTCTGAGCACTATGAGACTTAACATCTGAGGTCATCAGTTCCCTAGAACTTAGAACTACTTAAACCTAACTAACCTAAGGACATCACACACATCCATGCCCGAGGCAGGATTCGAACCTGCGACCGTAGCGGTCGCGCAGTTCCAGACTGAAGCGCCTAGAACTGCTCGGACACTCCGGCCGGCGTTCAGACTGCAAGCCTCCCCAGAACCACGCCTTTTAGAATGGTCACGAAAATAACGAAAGCATCAATTCACTCAATAGCGACTTTCATATCCTGAAAGAAGAGGATCAATGGCTTTTGCATTCAAACAACACTCTCACACAGTTTTTGGGTATCACTGTTTACGCTGATGTTGTATCCAAGAAATACATACTCACGGTCATAGGTGTGCCATTCACTTACGACACTTTGCCTAGAGACATTGAGCGCGGCGTTTTGCACTATAATTAGCGTCTTTGGTAATGCAAGTGCCTAATATTTACATCTGCTTCATTTGTAGGCGTCTGCAGTGCTCGCAGCTTCCGAGCGGCAGCATGGAATGAATTATCACTGCTGCGCGCTGCAAGGGGATAGTCTGTCTCGCAACCGTTTTCAGTCTTGCACTATCTGTTGCTCTTAGAAAGGATCTGTTCGCTTTTCCTAACAACTTATTTGGATAATCACACATTGAACGCCCTTTCGTTGCGATTAAAGTGTTGTTAGCACTCGTAGAGCGTCTTTCGTTGCACTGATTCACGTTACTTAGCAGTTTTCAACCGCATTAACTGTTTGGTTTTCGATCTCCCATTTCGTGACGGATCATGCATCTCTATGAGATCGAAACTACCTTCAATTTTAACGGTCCTAAGGGGCACTGTTTTTCACGATACACTCCCGTGCATCTTCTTGGCTTTGTTGATTAAACACCAAAAGCAGAAGGTGTCGGAAATGTTCTTTTGTACCGACACCCCATTATAATGACCTGAAGAGAATAAAGTGTATCTGCGTAATACGTTTTAAAAAAAGAAAAAAACCCACAATACTTTGTAGAGCACTTTGTTCTCTATCGAACAACGCAGAGCGCATTGCCGAAATATTTTTTTTTCACGTTACAATTTCCATGTAAAATAATCACGAATCCAGTCGCACACCATAAACGGTACTCCATAGGCACGCGATTTGACAAGAAATGGATTATGAGGAACGATGTCAAATGTCTTCTAGAAATCTAGAAATATGGCATCAATCTGAGATCGCCGATCGACAGCACTCATTATTTTGTGGAAAGTGTTTCATCATAATGATATTTTCTGAATCCGTACCTTAGAGGTACTTTGTAATGTTCGAACAAATTCCTTTTTCCAGAATGCTATTGCAAATCGACATTAGTGATATGGGTCTCTAAGTTAGCTGATTACACCTATTTCCCTTCTTGAGTATGGTTGTAAATTATTTAGCTTTCTAGTCCAGGGATCATACGCCGAGCGGACGATCGGACATGAACGATATGTATGGAACTATTGTGCACATTCTTAATCCCACCGAGGAAAGCTATGAGTACTGGGATTATTAGGGGAAACGTAGCAATCAGCAACCGGTTAACGCTGTAGATCTTCGAGATCTAATTATCAGTGAGTTGGATTTAGCGGCAGACTATATAACACACCTGAAGAAATGTGTGGACTCACTTCCTCGGCGCAACGACGTCATTATAAAGGACAGAGTTTGTCGTACATGGTGGACCGAACTCTGAAAAATTTTTGCCCTGTTTTCTCAAACAATAACTCTATTCCCTCATATTTTCCTCTCTATCCCTTTTGTATATTATTAATATTTTCTAAAATATTTTTAACAAAGTAGCTGGCTAGCCTCTAGCAACTTCTTAATTGCACACTTTATTTCATGTTGTTCACCCTCATGTTTCAGGTGGCAAACGACCGTTCCGAAATTGAATCACAAAGTTTCCAGGTCCAAAGCAATTTTGTCCTACATTCGTGCAAGTAATGCATCTTTGCTAAGTTATGGCAAATAAGTAAATCTTTATGGCAAAGGTGAGCTTATATGTAACAATGGCTGTTAATCATAACACTGTTTTAAGGATGCGAATGGAAAGTGTTATTTAATGCTTCAAAGGAAACTAGAAAAAAGGCAATAGGGCATGGCATGCAGTTTGTCGGCAGTCAGCAAGAAACTATACGGGAGAAACAGGGAATAAAAGTGGAAAAATGGAGTTAAGGGAAAGAAAATTTCTCTAATGTATTCTACTGGACCCAACACTAGGTCAGAGTAGCTATCGTGTTCTAAAACGGAGTCACTTTCTGGTTGGGTGGCTCCATTTAGAGTCTGGTTGCTCTCATTACAAGTTTGAGTTTCATCCTCCTGAAAGCAATGGCACCAGACAAACGTAGCCCGTCTTAGCAGAAGCGCCACAGCACAAGCAAATCTGTTGTTTGCGCATCGTCAGCCTTCTGAGCAAATACGGGTCTCTCCCTACACGAGTGAGTGCGCCTACCACCCCGGCAGAGTGTCGGCCATTTGTTCGGCTCGGTTCGGTTTCTACCGCCTTTCCGCCGATTTAACCGAGGAAAGTCGCTTTCACTCCCTCAATTTACTGCTAGTGATATATGTGAGAGGGGGAAAAAATAAAGGAATGAAAAGATCGCTACTGTGCCAAGGAGCTGTTACGCTCCGTGATTCTCGACTTCTACGTTATTACGCCGCAAAACGTGCCCGAGACAGCGTTCCCCGAGCACAATTGCAGAAGGGTCTAGTGGCGCAGAAAAGTGTTCAGTGCAGAGCTAACACATACTATAAGCTCGTGAGAAAATACTGAACCTGCCCACCGGCATTCGAGATATCCAAATGGTGAACAAAGTGCTCTTCGAAATCCAGTGAGCTTCAAATACTGCCAGTACTGCCAGTTATGAAAATAGTGATATTTCTCGTAGAATCATATTAGCTGGTTTCAATAGCTGACAACTGTCACCTTTAGACCTAAACTAGAACCTGACTGGTCAGTCTGGCACCACGACATGCGTGTCAAGGTGCCATTCTTTCTCTCTGAGCTCACTTGTGACATCAGGGGCCAAAGCCTCCGTCCGTTATCGGTAGGCTAGAGCGAGACCATATAAAATGACGGGTAATTCGGTGCACCTATATGATAAGAGAAACGTAATCACGAAATCTTATTATAAATTCAGTATGAATTTTGGGTCTCACTTTGCCTCCTTTCCTAAGTTATGGGTTGGTGGCTGCGATTCAGAAATCAAGTAACAGTTTTATGAATTACAGTCAGTGAACTTTTACTTTTTTTATAACAGTATGCATATTAGAACGAAAGCTCTATCTTCTAGATTCACAAGTGTAACTGAAGCCTTTTATCACAGCCTAGTGAAGCATCCCAACTTGAAGAAGTCTAGAAATAGGAATGAATTCTAACGAAAAACATATTGAAATTTTTCTGTTTCATTTACACTAACACGAAGTTCTACTATAAGGCATAGGACCTCTTGCATCAAACTACGAACTCACTGTTGTTCTAAATAATGGAATGACGAGTATCTCCTTGTAGACAATATCTCATCACGAAGTCTATTCAGAAACACTTACAACGCTTTCGTGATGTGGTGGCAAACAAAATCTGTGACCTTACAACGAAATGCTACACCAACCGTTATTATACACATAAATCAACACCACCACTTGTGGAGGATTCTTTATCACTAAGCAAGAGCCAGAACCGCATTCAGAGAACACCACTACTACTTAATTTTATCACGAGTTCGAACATATCAACCAGCTACTACACGTACACAGTAACATGAACTACTCTGAGAACCCAGTAATCAATAATAGCAATATAAAAAGCCTTATCGAGCAACGGTGGGGGGGGGGGGGGGGGGGGTGCCACGTGTGTGTATACCACGGGTCTAAGTGCAAGGAATCCGTCTTCTGTGCCTACGTTGATGTTAAAAATAGTAAGAGTAAAGTATTTCGTCTATCAAAAGATTGGTAAATTTACGCGACCGAGCTTCTAGCCATTGACAGGTCCCTAGGTTACTTCATGACCTTAGCGGCTGACCGTTTTCTCATAAGTACTTGCTCTCCGTGGTAATGGCTACTATTTTACCTGATAAAGACAATGGGATGTTTTACCTTACGTACTACGAAGCTGCTGCTGTATCTCCGTTGTACGGAATTGGTAACAGGGTCTCTTATGTGTGGTCCAAGGGCCGTGCCGGAATTGAGGAGAGGATGTGACAGCGAGCTTTGCATCCCCACCGAAGATCTCACATGGCGAGAGGCTTTACCAGAGCTGACTACAACGAGACATGGGAGATGGAAGATCTACACAAGGGCATATGCTACAGGAGAATCCATTCACATTTACCGAATGCCCAATGTTATACTGCAAAGCGGACTCTAAATTGCAACTTATGTGGCGTAGGAATAGCGAGGCTGTTTGTTATGATCATTGGCAGGTTGAAATTAAGGTATTACTGCCACAGACAACACTTTCATATACTACCTCGTGCCACCGCCAGACTACGACTTTGAGTAACTCCAGAACATTAATCACATCTTCTTCGGCTGTCCTCAATGCAGAGCGGAAACTCTATGTTTACGGAGCTGATCTGCAAACATCAATCACTACTTTCTCATGTTTTCCTTTTGTGTATGAAAAATTTTGAAATTTTTAATGTACTAGTGACATTTGTTTTATAAGTTAGAATTAGTATGTACGTGTGTGTGCGTGTTGTGTGTGTCTGTGTGCGTGTGTGTGTGTGTGTGTGTGTGTGTGTGTGAGAGAGAGAGAGAGAGAGAGAGAGAGAGAGAGAGAGAGAGAGAGACAGAGAGAGAGGAGGAGAGCCTGTCTAAGGTGTTCTTTCGCATTGTTTGGAATGTGATTATTAACTTAAGGAAGCGACAGGTTTATTATTTGAAGAAGTTGTAAGTTTGCTTTTCTGTACTATTCAACATGTACTCAAAGTTTACTTAACTTTTTAAGATGTTTTGTCTTAGGACGGACTGTATGCGTGCAGCAGAACGCTTATTCAGTTACTGCGCGTATTAGTTAACACAGGTTTGCTACCAGCATATTTGTGGTGGTCTGTAAGCCGTTCAGGAAGAACTCTTTTATTTCCTGTTTAGCTGACCAAACAGGTCACAACCCACCACACGGTGAACTCTGGGTGTCGTGTTTGAGAAGACACAGTAGCTCCGACGAGCTTATAGGGGGCCATACGTACTCGACATCACCGATTCCGGCCAAATGTATGATGTATGCAGTGCTTGGACAGAAATGAAAGTGATGGAAGCGGTAACTCCAGATTGCCGAGTGTTTAGAATAAAGCAATATTTCTATAGCGGGTCAAGCAAGATGCGAACCACTTTTGTTATCGATTGGCGCATCGTAGAGAGTATAGAACGTTAATGCCAGAGTCGTTGAACCCATTCCCTGATCACAATTTTTTTCTTATTTTCAATTTCTCTGTTGCTCTCACTGCAAATAACTTAAAAATGTTCGAAATATTGTATTTATTAATATTTTCGTGAGCGGTATGAAACGGAAAGGCAAATTGAAATTTGGGATAGCACATAAATTTCCAGGAAATAACTATGCTTACAGGGTCCATGAGGACTTTGCAAATAAGTTCCCAAAAGGGGATTGTAATTAAAGTGCACAAGGCATCGTATCCACATAATATTTTACAGGCCGGGCAACCGCTGCCGACATTCCACGTGGTGAATAAATTCTTCAGCATTGGCACATGGCGAATAAAATCTTCCGCACTGGCTGTTAAAACACTTTTATTAAATATTCACAACTGTTTCGGCATCAGTAGAGGTGCATCTTCATGTCACCCATCACTACAATTTGCACTGGCGCCGTGCACACTTTTCTGCTGTCGACAGCATCGTGTCGCGCGATTCACTTTAATCATAGACAACCGGTTTCAGCGTGCTATAGGTTTTATCTTGACAATAAACGATAGGATTGGGCTGTAAGCAACCACATTGCCGCTCAACGATTTTTTAAAATGCTGTTACCTGAAGATGCATCTCTACTGACACGAAATCGATGGTGAAATTCTAATAAAAGTATTTTTACAGCGAGTGCGGAAATTTTACCCACCACTTCCATTTCGTTAGTTTCGTTTTGACCTTCGTGCAGCTTTGCACATGGTTTTAGGGAGAACCATTCGTGAATGCAACCAATATCTATTTTTCTACGAGAAACTTTAAAACAAACATCTAACTGCAAAAATGTGGCGTTTATAAGGCGTGCAAGATAACGAAAAAATAAGTGCTTCGCGTGCTTCCACGTCGAATAATATGTATAATTCATCAGCTGAAAAACAGTAATAAAAGTATATATTTAGATATATACAAAGCGCTCTTGTACGACTTACAAGACTTTTCTGCAAACTTGTTTTCAGAGTCCTCATGTATGCTAGTATTCCTTGGAAATGTGTTTACAACTACATATTTCCCTTTGCCTTTCCTTTGATACAGTCTGTAACACAAAAAATATTGATAAATGAAATACATTAAACATTAATTGTGTTTATTTTCAATGTAAGTAACGCAAAAGTTGAAAAAAAAAGTTGCCGAATACAGATTTAACCCTACGTCTTTCCGAGTTTCGTTCCATACTCTTTCCACCACCTTAATCGGTACTTGCAAACAATGTTAACATAAATGGTTCTTCAGAATGAGATTTTCACTCTGCAGCGGAGTGTGCGCTGATATGAAACTTCCTGGCAGATTAAAACTGTGTGCCCGACCGAAACTCGAACTCGGGACCTTTGCCTTTCGCGGGCAAGTGCTCTATCATCTGAGCTACCGATGCACGACTCACGCCCGCTACTCACAGCTTTACTTCTGCCAGTACCTCGTCTCCTACCTTCCAAACTTTACAGAAGCTCTCCTGCGAACCTTGCAGAACTAGCACTCCTGATAGAAAGGATATTGCGGAGACATGGCTTAGCCACAGGCTGGGGGATGTTTCCAGAATGAGATTTTCACTCTGCAGCGGAGTGTGCGCTGATATGAAACTTCCTGGCAGATTAAAACTGTGTGCCCGACCGAGACTCGACCTCGGGACCTTTGCCTTTCGCGGGCAAGTGCAAGTGCAAGTTCTGCAAGTTCGGTAGCTCAGATGGTAGAGCACTTGCCCGCGAAAGGCAAAGATCCCGAGTTCGAGTCTCGGTCGGGCACACAGTTTTAATCTGCCAGGAAGTTTCATAAATGGTTCTTCCTCGTCCGACTCACTGATGTCACCCCAGTGTACGATTCGTATACTGTAGTCTATTGGTGGTGTATAACTCTTAAGCGTCTAAGTCAATGATATCGAGAGATACGGCCATTATGTCATACATGATAATATCCGCAAACTCACTCGTTAAGAACTATACCGTTCACCTAGAATCACGAAATTAAGAAGAAACAATGTGACACAGTACAAGTAAAGGAAAAGACCAAGAGAACTGTTAATCACACGGAAAATTATTTCTTTTGTCATTGGTTATCCAACTTCAAACTTATTATCAAAGTATTCTCGAAAGTCGTGGAATTCCCAGGACCGAGATCTTGCCAGTATCAATGTCAATAACAGACATAGATCGCCGAGAGTTTCGATTCCTGGGATGTATGATCTGTCTGCACACATAATAATCTTTTACGGACCACTCAGTGCTGGTGTCCCACACCCACTTGGCAAATATTTGTTCTCTGGAGCTATTGACTGTTTTCTGAGCCGTAAGTCTTCTCACGAGTTTGATGGGGACCGCCACGTTTCCTTCTATTGTCCAATCCTAGGTCGTCAGATATTTGTTGACTATATTCGAATGTCTGTCTTCCAAAGCCTTTACTCTTCACATCGTTATCTAGTACTGGTGGTATGTAAGTAATTCCTTGGTGTATTAACACGTGTATTTTTTATTGTTGTCGGTATTTTCCAATGTCTCCTTCTTCACCGATACTACGAAGAATCTCCTGATTCCTTATCTTACCAGTCCATGTAACTTTATAAAACGCTCTATGGTATTACATGTCGAAGACTGTGAAACACTTTATTTTTCTCTCTTACCCAAAGTATATAATTCTTTACCATACAATGCTGTGCTCCTGAAGTATATGCTCAGAAATTTCTTCAGCAGCTAGGACGTTTATTGTTACTAGCAAACTTTATCCGTTACGTGTTATGTTGGTTACAAGGCAGCAAAATTCCTTTAACTACTCGTGGGCACCATTTTCAGTGATAAGTATATCGCTAATCTCATTTCTGATACTCCTCACTACTTCTATCTTTGCTCAGTTTGCTGTTAGTCCATAGGTTGATCAATAGAGTATCTGTTCCATTCAACAGGGCCTGCAATATTTTCTCACTCACTGAAGATAGTGACGTCATGATTTAGCTTATCATTGACATGTTTTAGCCCTGAATTTAAATCTCACTATAGCGCCTTCCTTTTATTTGTGTTATTGTTTAGTCGATTTACAGATTAAACAGTAGGGACGAAGGACAGCATCGCAATACAGCATGAGTTTATCTGATGTATCCCTGTCTTTCCCAAGTACTCCAAAATTTCTTGTAATTTTTGTACAACATAATAGCTGTTATCAGTTGAAGTTTATTGTGGAGCTCTGTTTATGTATCTCCTCTCGCATTCCTACAAAATATCTTATTTTCTCGTGTGGTGACATTTTAAATGTATTTCTTTGTGACAGCATCCATTCATCCATAATTATTAGATGGTCAACCTCCATTCCATACTGATTTATACGTTCAATATCCTGATGTACTTTATCCTTTTTTTTTGCTTGTTCTGTTGGCACGAATGAGAATAATCCGACTACTGAATTGTTCAAAGTAACTCATTCCTTGACCGGCCTTCCTATTTCAAACGAGTCCTATACCAGTTACGCTGTTTTCTGCTATTGCTAGTATTACCCTATACTTACATGACCAGAAATCCTTCTTTCTGTTGCACTCGCCTAACACACACTATATCTAGAGCGAGCATTTCGGGTTTCAGTTTTCATAGCTTCCTACTACGTTGAGACTCCTGACAATCTACGGTTTGATTCGTTACCCCTTCGTTGTTTATTCAATCTTTCTTTTATTGTTTCCGGTCTTTTCACAGTCGCCTGTCGGAAATCCGAATATTACGGGTATCCTTTCCAAAGAAGAGAATTTTTCAGTTACTGTCGAAATGTTCTGTGAACGGGCATAGTGTATCTTTAATACTAAAGATTTCCAAAAGTGTTGTTCGCAATAAAACATAAAGTTACAATCTGTTGATAACCGACTTCGGCTGATTGACAACTATTTTCTGAGCAGGCTTTTTAATGACACGCCCTCTATATACACTATTGGCTACAACACATCGTTAGTAATGTGTCTAAGAACATACAGGGTAATTAGTATTGAACCAGTTATTCAGTATACTGTTTGTCATAACAAATAGGTTGCTATATCGATTTCAGAACTGTGCGCACTAAGGGCTGTGTACCTGAGTACAATGTTCATAGCATCCTTGTTACTAAGCCCCACATGTCAGTGATAAAATATAACAAGTTGCTGAAACCATAGCTGTCACAGTTTAAAACCATAGAGGTTACTTCAGTGCTTTTCACTGCCTGCTGGATCGTCATGTATAGGGCATTCAAATGAAAACCGAACACCGGCTACAACGGGGCCACGGCCATGGAACGGTTCCATTCAAAAGTAATCGTCACAAATCTTAAGACTCTCATCATACTGAGAGACGAGGCGATCAATTCCTGTTTCGAAGTACGCAGTAGGCTGTTCACGAATACACAACCTCGCGCGTTCTTCCTCCTCAGACTGAAACCGACTTCCACGAAAGTCTTTCTTGAGGTCGCCCAAGTTGTTAAACCTACACGGTATGGAGGATACTGTAGTATTTCTCAACAGAACTGCTGATGCATAGCCTTTTCCGATTGGCAGTGCAAGGACAGGCGTTATCGTGATACAGGATGATTCCAACTGACAGCATTCCTAGACTTTTTCACTTTATGGCGCATCGGAATTTCTGCCAAAGGCTTCATAGAGCTGCTTATAAATTACGGTTCCACGCTCGAGGAACTCTACGAGCAGCGGGCCCCTGCAGACGAACAAGAAGGTCATCATGACTTTACCCGAATTTGAGTGAGTAGCTATTGATTTCTTTCGCGTGGAGATTTGCGTTTTTTCCTCTGCTGCCTTTGTCGTTTACCATCGGGTTGTGGGAATGCTGTCGGATAGAAGCATCCTATTGCGCAAAAACGCCTGCCCCCACACAGCCAATCGGACGAAGGCTAAGCTTCGGTAATTTGTTTGGGAGAAACTGCAACATACTTTGTACAGTCCGAAATTTTCACCGTGTGATTTTCCCTTCTTTGGAGACCTGATGAAAGACAGGCATGGACGTCGGTTTTAGTCGAGTTATAAAGTGCACGAGCGAGTGACGTTCCGGAACGGTCAGCAGCCAACTGTGCTCTACAAAAAAGGAATTGATCTTCTCGTCTCTCAGTGAGGTAAACGTTTTAACGTATGTGGAAATTACGTTTGACTGGAACCATTCCATCGTCATGTTGTGGCGTGTGTCGAGTTTCATTTGAATGCCCCTCGTACCATTGATTATCACAGCTTGTTCCATCTTTTGGAGCAGTTTCCTATCTTAAGGACAAGAGGTTGCCCTGAAATTCTGTCCATCCTTCAGCCCTCTTTGGCCGGCCGGTGAGCTCTGACGCCAAGTTCAGTCACATTCCTGATGTGTTCGATGGCGCAGGTCTAGCGAGCTGCGGGACCTGCACATCAAATGGAACTCGCCATTGTGTTCCTCGAAGCACTTCATCACATTCTGGCCATATGAATGATGCATTATGAAAAACGCCACTGCCGTCAGGAATCTTCATCGTTATGAAGGGGTGTACATGGTGTGCAAGCAGTATACGATGCTCCTTGGCCGTCATATCGCCTTGCAGGAACATATAGGACCCAATGATGCCCACGCGATTATTCCCCGGAGGATAATGGAGCCGCCGCCAGCTTGTCTTCATGCTTCAGTACAGGTGTGAAGGAGCTAATACCCTGAAAGACGACGGATTCACGCCTTTTATTTTACAGGTCCGTCTTGATCACATAATTTTTTTTTACATCTCACTACAACCGGTTTCGGCTATTGCATCAACAGGTCATGCACTTACTATGCACCTACATGTTTAGTTTGACGTTGATACTACATCAGAATATTTTATGATCTGTAGATGGCAGCAGCCGAAACCGGTCGTAGTGAAGTGTAAAAATGTTTATCTGATCAAGACGAAACTGTAATATAAAGTGCCAAAAATATGATCACGGTCTCATTTTCAGACTTATGTCTCCAATTGATAACATTCGCGCCCTCCCATCGGCATAATGAAGAAGGTATCAGGATTCATTAGACCATGCGACGCTCTGCCATTGCGCCAACGTCCACTGCCGATGATCACACGCCCATTTCAAGCGTAGTTGCTGATATTGTGGTGTTAACATTGGCACATGCATGGCTCGTTGGATGCGGAGGTCCATTGTAAGAAGTGTTCGGTTCACTATGTGTCCAGAAACATTTATACTCTGCCCACCATTAAGGTTTGGTGTTAGTTCAGCCACAGTTCTCCACCTGTGCTGTTTTACTAGTCTGCCCAGCCTACGCCTTCCGACATCTGTTACGAGGAAATTTGTGGTACGTTCCTATGGGACCAAACTGTTGAGGTCATGAGTCCCTAGGCTTACACACTTCTTTATCTAACATGAACTTACTTACGCTAAGAACAACACACACACCCATGCGAGTACCGAGGCTCCGTAGACCGCGCGGCTACCCCGCGTCTGTAACCAGGTTTGGCCGCCCAACCTCACGATGTGTGGAGGTGGTTTCACCTTTGTTTCGCCACTGTTGGACACTCATCACAGTTCTCTTCGAACACCCGAAAAGTCGCGCTGTTTCCGAAATGCTTGTGCCGAGACTCCGGACCATCACAATGTGCCCTTGGTCAAATTCAGAGAGATCCCACGCCCGTCCCATCCTACACAAGGACGGCACGCTCACAGGTACTACGTGCACCATATATGTGCCTGACCTTGAGTCATTCCTCGCCAGGTGATGCTTCTGTCGCCTGGACAGGTTTATATTGATAGTACGTCGGTGACTATAAGGTTCTGGCTGACAAGTGTATTCCTTCTCAGTTCACTGTATCGTCCTTACTGATGGAGAGCCGGAAAATACCATAAAGTATGGAGTCGGCAGCATCCAACCCGCCGCTAGCTGGAGGATAACGCATAGTGCCGTGTGTTATCAACATGCGTTCTAGGATTATACGAGGTACGTGTAACAGAGGGACAGCTCGTCTCACGAGCATGTGTAGTCGTCATCCTCATTGGGGCAACTGTGCAAAGGTAGGTATGTACTTCTTACGAAGAAACGTAGTGTCTAAACTGTGGGAAACCCTGTTACGCTATACACAAAATACAGCACGCAGTTACCGAGAGTCACATGCGCTAGAAACAATTTCATTTCTCTGAGAGCTATAGTCACTCTTACCTACAGAAATGGTGAAGGAATGGTTACGTAGAGCTTCAGGACATCCTTAACATCCATCTCATCTAGAATACTTAAGCACAGTCTAATATCGAATATAACGATGTTACAGATAGAAAAGATGGTTTCCTTAACGAACCAGCATTGGTTCAGAAAAGCTACTCCTACATTTCTGAAAGCACGGGATTAAATAGGAGCTAGTATACAATTATACGAGTTACGTTAGCAAATGTGTGATAAAAATAAACAGTAACTGACAAAATTACTATTGGGTCTTGTTCTACTAAATTTCTCATTTTTTTAATCAAGTGCAACCGTAGAAGTTCGAGCATACCGCCAAATTCTACTTAGGGAACTAAATAAGCTACAACGAAAGGCGAAGCTACAAATTATGATATTTAATACCAATTTGGTATTTAATCCGCATATTTCAGGTTATTCTAGCAGCACCCATTCTTATTGTCTGATCATATTTGTAATTAGTAGTGGGTGCAGATTTCTGTTCCTTCTTCTTCTCATTTGTTACGGAAATATTGCTGCCCTAATGGTATTTTTGTTTCAAGCAAAATGTTAGGCGTTATGATTCCAGTAGTTACTCTGGTTGATCGCTCTGTATCTATATCGACACTCTTTAACATGTCAGAGGAATTCAGTTCGGGTACCACAATCCATTTCTTTTTACGGTTCTTCGTTTCACTGGCGATGGCTTTAAAATGACTTGAACTTGTGCCCTGCTGCATACTGTCTCATTAAGCATGTGAACTATATTTTCGTTCATAGTAGCTTCAACATCGTGAAAGAAGATATCTCTTCTACATTACCACGTCAGTCTCAATCTGCATTATCAATACACAGTATGATACAAATTAGCGATCTGCCGCTCTCTCTCTCTTTCTCTTTTTGCTGTAGTAGTGGCATATTGACCGAACCCTCTTCAAGAGTTTTTAAAATTTGGTTATTAATATACAATAACAGCGGTTTCAGAGGCCTTTCGGTATTCATAACACTCACTTTGCAACCGTGGAACACTTACATCCTTCTGTCGCTATTGCGGAGTACTGTTTAAGTTTGATATTGTACTAAGACATCTACAGACATTTTTAACAAGTGAATTAGTTACACACGTCTCTTCCTCTAATATTTTATTCAAAAATAATTTGCATTACCTGTCATTCATGACATATCCTCCAATCGCGAACATTAGTGTAATCCTTGGATGTTCTGATTTAAGATTACCAAGGGCATGAGATCCTGTTGATAACGTAATTACATCTGCCACACATATACACACAGAAATAAGATGTACTCTGTTAAACACAATTATTTATAGAGGCTTGACTTTTACTTTCGACTGGTTATACACGGGGCAGTCACGTCAACGAGACCACCGCCTGCCTTCGACGTCAGCTTGCAAGAACCACTCACAGGCGGCATGTGGCAGCACTAACAGTGGAGGATATATAAAGAGTGCGGACACGCAAACGGTGCAGGCGTTGTCGTAATGCGGAAACGGGTTGATGTATCTGACGTCTAATAAGTCATTAGTATTTGTTATCGGGCCATGAGTGCAACCATTTCCGCAAAGGCTGAGTTTACATACCGTACACTGTACATGGCAAAATGGTGCTACGCAAAACCAGTGCCGAGGCAACTGTGGTGTACCATGGGCAACAGATGACAAGGATGTACGACGGCTGCGGAGATGCCTGCGGGAGGATAGACGAGGAAATGTTGAGCAACTCATCGCGCAGAAGAACCAATCATCGAGCGGTCAGCGAACTTCGCTGAGTATGGGCAGCCACAGCAAGTGCCTGTTTCATACACCCAACCTGGCAGCTGTTCATCGGCGACGAAGGATGGCGTTTTCACGCCAAAAGCGCTACTGAATGCACACGAGTGGTGACAGGTAGCCTTTCCAGACTCCATCGCCGTGAAACGTGTGAAAGAAAACATACTGCTACAGTCGTGAGAAGGGATTAGGTTGGAGAAGAGAGCTTCAAGGTTTGGGGAAGTTTTCTTGCTATTCCGTGGATGCTGTTATGTATGGTCGCACAATCGATCAACACATGTATGCATCTATCCTTGGGGACCATGTCCGCCTCTACAAGCTGTATGTTTCTCTTCGGCACGATGGCACCTACTAGCAAAACAACTCAACCTGTCACGCAGTTCGTTGTGAACGTGGTTCGAAGAGCACTAGAATGAGTTTACGGTACTCCTCTGCCCATAACACTCCTCAGATTTGAACCAAATCGAGAATCTGTGGTACTATCTCGATCGGACTGTTCACGTCATGGATATTCAACCGACAAATCTAGGGCGATTGGCCAGGCACTGGAGGCATTATAGCTGCACATCGCCGTCGGTACCTTACAGAACATAAATGACAGTAAAACAATAATTCCTGCGATCTTGGTTACCAGTTTATTGTTTTACAGCCATCTAGATCGCTGCCACATGAGCACAATGTGCTCCCTACATAACTGACAGTGTTGCTGCGCGTCTCACAGTGGTCCACGTTGTAATAGTAGTTAACTGAGTCTTTCGACAAATGGTCATATGTTGAAATGTGGAGTGGGATGACGCAATAGGTCCTGTCAATAAATCGGGTAGCAGGCAGTTTATAAGGGGGATAATGGAGCTGATCGTGTGTGTCACCGTTTCTCACCGATAAAGGCAGAAGCGTGTTAATCGCGATATAGAGTGAATCGGGGAAGGTGGTATTCAGGGTGTGATGCCTGCTTGCCCCTGTTACCTCTTTGTGTCAAGAGACCGCAGCACCCAGAGGTCCACTAATTCCTTCAGTCCATATCTCGACGGGACAGTGGTAACCGACATTTTCCTCTTTGGGAGCCAGAAAACCTTGGTGCGTATTAAAATTTACGCTGTAAAGTAACCGCATATATATTAAAAATGTAATAGTGACTTCGAAGCACTTTTACGACTTTTAGCCGTGTGTTTATCAGCTACTCTATGTCTCGAACTATGTGTGAGTCCAGTTACTTCCCATTTGCTACCATAATGGAATACGTATTACAGCTTGCATCTCACCACAATGCTTTGTTTAAGACGGACACCCGTAATACCATTTTATAAATTTATCTTTTTGCAGAAGGTGCCTACAATTTACGGAGAAGTAATAGATCTGGGAACTCAGAATCAAACAAACCTAGCAAATTAGTGAGCGTAGAAGTCGCGTCTAATGCAATTTTTGCAGGTGAGGCAGGATTCTCTACTTGTTTGAAAATGTTTAATCGACACAAATTTTAGGAACACCAGAAAAAAGGAGGAACAAAACTGTATCGGCATTGACAGGCGAGAACAACCTACAGTGTTTGGAAGCAGCGCAACAGAAAAGGACTCACACCACGGAAAGAATCCCTCAACCACCAAAAGAGGGAGAAAAGTAAAATCGACTTCTGAAGACAATGACAGTGTGATGCGTAAGAGACTGGACTCAGTGCATTCACTGCCAGAAGTGGCTTCATAAAACAAGGACGGATAAAGCAGATATATGTAATTACTGTGCTGCAAAACAGTACATATTAGTAACAGTAGATATTAGTGGTACAACTGCCGGTAATTGTAATATAAACGTTTTACTTTATAGTAGCTAAATATTCGGCGTAATCCGAATATGCTCTAATCTTCTATTAGGTCACCTCATCCTTCCCCCCTCTCTACGTCCATCTCTTGGTTCACTCCCTCTTCCATCTAGCCACCGCCTCTCTTTATCCACTTCCTCCAACCCTATTCATTGTCTATTTCCTCCTGCCTGTGTCTCTGCCCATCTCACTGTGGACCGATCCGCACAATAACCCTGCGTTAGGTGTGGGGTGGATTGCTGAGGCCAGTTGTGGGGTTGTGAACCACTGAAGGCTATGACATGACGAAGCATCATTGTCGTTTCGAGGTCCCCAGTTCAATACACACGCAATACACAATGCACAGGGTAGTAAGAAATTAAAGCGTAATGTTTCATGCGGCAGTTTTATGGGATAAGGAGCCAAAATGCAGTAATCAATAAACTTCTTTCCTTTCATCATTATGTGGGGGTCGTCGGCGAGAAAAAGTTCTGTAGATATTTGAAATGATGTATTACATTTTTTGCAAATAAGTCAGTGCTCTTATTCTGAAATACTGGACGACTAATTTATGGGTACTTGTGCGTAGTGGCCTATACTGCTTTTTCATCCTCACCCTCAAACCTTGTAGTAGGCAGCTGCTCTAACCCTCACGGTGAAGATTCCCAGACAGTGAATGATACGTGTAACAAGCTTGGTGGAACTCGGGAAAGTGTTTTAGGAGGAGATATGAAACAAACATACATCTATACATACAGCCATACATACATTCATTTTTGCACTATGTGTCGCCTACTTGACAATTGATGATATCAGTTCTATTTTGCCATCAACGCTGGTCTATGGGATGAGATGCCTAGTGGTCCAATTTGTAAAACAAAAACCAGTACTACGGGGTGATATATTCTTATTTGGTCATATACATAGGTTTTCAGTTTGAAGAAAACTTGCTAAAAAGAAGCGATTAAATTAGTTTTTCAAATTTCAGAATTTCCTCTCATAGTTTCATGTAGACGCAAAAAGTATGCCATCTCCCCCTGATGTATTATACCGAGAAAAGCTCTTCAGAAACGCTATTGCAAGGTATCATACTACACTCCTGGAAATTGAAATAAGAACACCGTGAATTCATTGTCCCAGGAAGGGGAAACTTTATTGACACATTCCTGGGGTCAGATACATCACATGATCACACTGACAGAACCACAGGCACATAGACACAGGCAACAGAGCGTGCACAATATCTGCACTAGTACAGTGTATATCCACCTTTCGCAGCAATGCAGGCTGCTATTCTCCCATGGAGACGATCGTAGAGATGCTGGATGTAGTCCTGTGGAACGGCTTGCCATGCCATTTTGGACCAGCGTTCGTGCTGGACGTGCAGACCGCGTGAGACGACGCTTCATCCAGTCCCAAACATGCTCAATGGGGGACAGATCCGGAGATCTTGCTGGCCAGGGTAGTTGACTTACACCTTCTAGAGCACGTTGGGTGGCACGGGATACATGCGGACGTGCATTGTCCTGTTGGAACAGCAAGTTCCCTTGCCGGTCTAGGAATGGTAGAACGATGGGTTCGATGACGGTTTGGATGTACCGTGCACTATTCAGTGTCCCCTCGACGATCACCAGTGGTGTACGGCCAGTGTAGGAGATCGCTCCCCACACCATGATGCCGGGTGTTGGTCCTGTGTGCCTCGGTCGTACGCAGTCCTGACTGTGGCGCTCACCTGCACGGCGCCAAACACGCATACGACCATCATTGGCACCAAGGCAGAAGCGACTCTCATCACTGAAGACGACACGTCTCCATTCGTCCCTCCATTCACGCCTGTCGCGACACCACTGGAGGCGGGATGCACGATGTTGGGGCGTGAGCGGAAGACGGCCTATCGGTGTGCGGGACCGTAGCCCAGTTTCATGAAGACGGTTGCGAATGGTCCTCGCCGATACCCCAGGAGCAACAGTGTCCCTAATTTGCTGGGAAGTGGCGGTGCGGTCCCCTACGGCACCGCGTAGGATCTTATGGTCTTGGCGTGCATCGGTGCGTCGCTGCGGTCCGGTCCCAGGTCGATGGGCACGTGCACCTTCCGCCGACCACTGGCGACAACATCGATGTACTGTGGAGACCTCACGCCCCACGTGTTGAGCAATTCGGCGTTACTTCCACCCGGCCTCCCGCATGCCCACGATACGCCCTCGCTCAAAGTCTGTCAACTGCACATACGGTTCACGTCCACGCTGTCGCGGCATGCTACCAGTGTTAAAGACTGCGATGGAGCTCCGTATGCCACGGCAAACTGGTTGACACTGACGGCGGCGGTGCACAAATGCTGCGCAGCTAGCGCCATTCGACGGCCAACACCGCGGTTCCTGGTGTGTCCGCTGTGCTGTGCGTGTGATCATTGCTTGTACAGCCCTCTCGCAGTGTCCGGAGCAAGTATGGTGGGTCTGACACACCGGTGTCAATGTGTTCTTTTTTCCATTTCCAGGAGTGTATTATGCAAATCTGGCATTACGATAATAGAGATACTCGCCTGCGACATGTATAATTAAAGAAGTAACATAACGCTCGTGCAGAATTAGAGATCTTTCTCACAGAACTGCTTTTTGCTATAGCGGTGTTCAGTACGAAGACTGGGTTGATAACTGTGGTTCTACACTCCTGGAAATTGAAATAAGAACACCGTGAATTCATTGTCCCAGGAAGGGGAAACTTTATTGACACATTCCTGGGGTCAGATACGTCACATGATCACAATGACAGAACCACAGGCACATAGACACAGGCAACAGAGCATGCACAATGTCGGCACTAGTACAGTGTATATTCACCTTTCGCAGCAATGCAGGCTGCTATTCTCCCATGGAGACGATCGTAGAGATGCTGGATGTAGTCCTGTGGAACGGCTTGCCATGCCATTTCCACCTGGCGCCTCAGTTGGACCAGCGTTCGTGCTGGACGTGCAGACCGCGTGAGACGACGCTTCATCCAGTCCCAAACATGCTCAATGGGGGACAGATCCGGAGATCTTGCTGGCCAGGGTAGTTGACTTACACCTTCTAGAGCACGTTGGGTGGCACGGGATACATGCGGACGTGCATTGTCCTGTTGGATCAGCAAGTTCCCTTGCCGGTCTAGGAATGGTAGAACGATGGGTTCGATGACGGTTTGGATGTACCGTGCACTATTCAGTGTCCCCTCGACGATCACCAGTGGTGTACGGCCAGTGTAGGAGATCGCTCCCCACACCATGATGCCGGGTGTTGGCCCTGTGTGCCTCGGTCGTATGCAGTCCTGATTGTGGCGCTCACCTGCACGGCGCCAAACACGCATACGACCATCACTGGCACCAAGGCAGAAGCGACTCTCATCGCTGAAGACGACACGTCTCCATTCGTCCCTCCATTCACGCCTGTCGCGACACCACTGGAGGCGGGCTGCACGATGTTGGGGCGTGAGCGGAAGACGGCCTAACGGTGTGCGGGACCGTAGCCCAGCTTCATGGAGACGGTTGCGAATGGTCCTCGCCGATACCCCAGGAGCAACAGTGTCCCTAATTTGCTGGGAAGTGGCGGTGTGGTCCCCTACGGCACTGCGTAGGATCCTACGGTCTTGGCGTGCATCCGTGCGTCGCTGCGGTCCGGTCCCAGGTCGACGGGCACGTGCACCTTCCGCCGACCACTGGCGACAACATCGATGTACTGTGGAGACCTCACGCCCCACGTGTTGGGCAATTCGGCGGTACGTCCACCCGGCCTCCCGCATGCCCACTATACGCCCTCGCTCAAAGTCCGTCAACTGCACATACGGTTCACGTCCACGCTGTCGCGGCATGCTACCAGTGTTAAAGACTGCGATGGAGCTCCGTATGCCATGGCAAAATGGCTGACACTGACGGCGGCGGTGCACAAATGCTGCGCAGCTAGCGCCATTCGACGGCCAACACCGCGGTTCCTGGTGTGTCCGCTGTGCCGTGCGTGTGATCATTGCTTGTACAGCCCTCTCGCAGTGTCCGGGGCAATTATTGTGGGTCTGACACACCGGTGTCAATGTGTTCTTTTTTCCATTTCCAGGAGTGTATTTCACTGTCCCTCTGTGTTTTGATCGGTAAGAACATGATTTTGATGTTTAGTAATTCGTTATACTTAAAAATGTTACTATTTTTCCGATAAAATTTCAAATCATTACTTAGGTCTGTTACTGGCAAAAATTTCCTAGTATACATGTCACATTGTCGACGTTTTCGGACAGAGAAATATCGTTAGGTAGGTTTTATATGAAGCACTGAATACTAACAACTACAGATATAGAACTCCTTCTTTGTTCATTTAAAACATAAAGATACAGAGGGTAAAAGCAACTGGCGTCGCCGAAACGAAGATTCATACGTTTGACTCTTATTAAATGTTGTTTATTAGTATCGAAAGTTCTCATCGAGTGCTTGAGTGTAGCGATGGCGTTTATGAGAAGCTTAATCAAAGGTTAAAATTGTGACTGTGTTAGATGTGGTAGCCCGTCTGCGTCGCGCCAACTTTGCCTCCCTCCCGAAGCCGTACTTCGCATTTCGCCAGTGATGTAGGCAATATTGTTAAAGTTTCCCGTTTGTAGGCAAAAGTTTTTCCACAAGTTCTATGCTTGGAATCCCTTGGGCCATGCCCAGTAATAGTATTTTAAGTTGAATTAATACTAAGCCTCAAGACTTTCCGCTCCACGCGTAACTTCCCCGTATCGCTTCTCAAAGCTCCTCTCCCAGCCAGGATTAACTCCTTCGGTTTCTCTAGAACCCGTAAAATAATGGAGGCTCACAAGTATCCCAGAGAATCTAAACCGCTTTTCAAATACTTTAATCTCCTCGGAAAACAATTTCTACTGTTAAATGAAACCCAGAAATTTAAGAAAATCCGAGAAGTAAAGACTGAATGTTATACTTGAACTGAAATAGATGTCGGCATGATTTCCTCCTTTATACGTGTTTCTGTCCTTATATGTATTTTCTATTTATACATCAAGAAGCTCGAAGTGCTGCTTCTTCAAGTGTAATTGTGCTACAAATTTTGTGTTCATATGTATTTGACAAAAGATTAGGCCTATACTTTCCCTTGTTTACTATATAACAGCTATCCGTTTCATACTGAAGAGTAGTGTTGTAGAGCCAAAAGAAACTGTGCATTTACTTCAAGCACGAATTACTGCAGTAAGCAACGTACTCTGTAATCGTATGTTAGAGGGTTGTACAATGTGAATACAGGTTTTACATCGTCTGCTGTCTTATTGTTTAATATCTGATGAATGGCAATTGAACCTCACGAGACTGGTCCTTCAAACGTTGTTTCTAATCTGAAGTACGAGAGTGTAACACAATTAAATGTAACATAGTACATATTTGTAACTAATATATAATGCATTTGTTATCTACACAAAAACCTATATTACAGGCCACTGAAGAAAAGAAGGCAAGAAAATAAAAAAAATACTACCGTTTATTTAGTTCCAAGGACGGAATAGGTCTTCATGAATTTTGAAACTGCTAAGGAGTACAGGAAAGGGATGAAATAGCCAAAATAACTTTCTCTCAGAATTAATTTTCTTCTTAACGTAGCTGATACTTGTAAGATATATAGTAAATACCTTACCTGAAAATCCAAAGATAATTAATTTTTCAACATGTTTCAATTGAAGAATTATCAGCACCTTATAATCGAATGTACTTATCTTACGTGTTTTCAGTATTTCAGTGTATCTCAAACGACCACATATAGACATGGAAATAAATGTTGCTCTCAGTGTAATGAAAATATTTTCAACCAATCAAACACACACGCGCTACAACTCAACATTAACATTGCGTAAACATTTGATATAGATAAAAATGCAATTAAGTGTGTGAGTCACCTTGAAAACATTGAGTTTTGTTAATTTCTTGAGACAACAATTTTTTCACGAAACAAGCATAAGCGCTTTCGGACACAATGATCATCTTCAGGTCCTGAAAGCAGCATCTGATGAAGGCATGTTAATTTGTTCTAAGACTTATATTTTGATTAACAATGCAGGAAAATGCGTTCACCAAATGTCACTGTCAGCAACTCAAGATGCCTTTTGCGGCTGTTCAAGAAGGAGCCAAGACTCAACAATAAGCTGATGAATTACAAAAATGCTGTATAGGACGCAGTGGCCATATTGGATTCCAAATTTCTTACTATCTTAGCTACACTGTTTGTCAATTAAAAAACAGAGTTGCTAAGAGAGTTTGAAATTTTTAATTTATAACATGCCAATCACTGTCTCCTTAAACGAAGTCTTGTTTTCTCCAGAAACTATAACATTTTTGTGCTTGCCGCATAGCAAAACAATCATTCACTGTGGTTGCCACATCGCAAGGCAGTCATTAGACCAACATATTTCCAAAAGACTTGAGGCTAAAGCGATCCGTTTTACGAACGGTGAAACATCTTTCACCAGTATTTAGGCACAAAATCACTTCATGAAGTACAAAGGTATCATATGGCTACATATATTAGATGTAAGTCGCCGTCATCATTGACGTTATGATGAAGTTGGAAGTTGAGTATTTGTTGTTAGTTTCTTATCATCCTGTCACAGAGTACAGGGTGGGTAAAAAATAGGCTGCACGTTGTTCCTATTTAAAAGTTTATCTATTAATACTTTGTGCAGTGGTATTGTTTGCAGTGCATTATGTCTCATTATGTTTCATAACACTTGCGATGTCGTAGACAGAATTAAATTTTACAACACTAACCTCAAAAATTGTGCAAATTACGGTTCACACTAGGTAGTTCTTCTAAGAACGGCACTGACGCCAGTCTTTTTTTGCTTGAATCAACATTCAAATAAATCTGCAATTACGAGGGGCGTTGAATAGGTAAAGCAAAACAATTGTTTTCTCGATCAGTTTCGGTTGAAGGAGTGCGGAATGTAGTGAGGGTCATCGTGCCCTACAGTTTCTTGGCGCGGTACATAGCTTTCAAAATGGCAACTGTAACTGAGGTGCGCCCAAGCATAGAACTGTCATTGCGTTTCTTAGGGCGGAAAACCAGAGCATCATAGAGGTTCATAACAGCTTTCAGAATGTCTACGAAGACCTGGCAGTAAACAAAAGCGCTGTGAGTTGTTGGGTAAGGCGTCTGAAATCATTGCAAGAAGGTCACGCAAACCTGTCCGATCTCCTGCGTGCCGGATGGTCATCAAGAAACTGAACAAACGACTTCAGCGAGTTCGTCGCCACAAAAATCCAAACGAACTTCTTCTTCTTCATGCAAACGCTAGGCCTTCATTTGACTGTTCTTCCTCATGCACCCTAAAGCCTGGATATCTTTGGCTCAATGAAGGATTCACTCCTAGAGAAGCAATACGTGGGTAATCATCTATTTTACACCCTGTTTTTAAAGTACTTCTACCTTACTACGTTAATTTAAACTACTACTGTCACTGAGTTGCTGCTTTCCCTGAACGTGAGCGGCGTTAGCAGCAAGTATCGTGTATCCCCTCTCGTAGTATTTTTGCTTGACTGCTACCCTGGTGGTTGTCTGTCCTAGGCCAGTTCGGCTCCGGAGTTCGTGTCGGTAGTTCGGGCTGCCAGTTCGTTGAAAAGCGTGTGGAGTGCAGTCCGGACCTGCCAGTCGGGGAGTTGCAATGTGGCACTAGTGCAGTCGGTTTTGTCTGCCTCGACATGGCTCGCCCGACCATCGCCGCCACGCATCACTTGAGCCGGGCCACGGTCTTGGGGGATCGTTGATCGGTCATCCTACCGGACGACGCGTTTTGGTTCGCCAATCGTTCATGAGTCGGCTGTGTGTATGCATCAACTCCCGATTTGTCTTCTTGTGTGCTTAGTTACTACTGAGTATTGTTCAGGTCTGTGTACAAGTGTTTGTCAAGTAGTGTGTGTAGTTGGCGTTATGTTCACTGACGACTACTTTAGATGTTGTCGGCATTCTGAGAGGAGTCGGTCGGTTGATGTGGACGAGGGAAGTTATCGCCGCGCGGTGAAGTCGGCTGGGGCTGATGGCAGCCCCTGGGCAGTGTCGGAGTGTGTGGAGCAGTCCGATCACTGCGAGCTTTGTGATTCACCGACCCAGGACGTCACAGCTGAGTAGTGGTTTCAACTGCCCAAGCCACGTCGATTCATGTTGTGGTGGTTCGTTTCGGTGGTTTGCTGTTGGGGAGGTTTCATTGTGAGCAACACCTAGTGTTTCTACTGCTGAAATTCAGCGCCATGCGGTGCAGTTAAATGTATTGGTTGGTTACAATTCGAGTGAACAAGCGGAATTTTCTGCCTTGTGGCCGTTAGTGTTCTGGTTACCTGCCCTGGCCACTAACGTAATTTCATGCAGTGTCCTTTCCTCACCTTTTGTCGCTGTCCATCATTCTGTGTAATTTTGACAGCTAATACATACTCCATTGTGGATTATCACGTTTGTAAGCTTTTCTGTTTGAGTTCTCATGTACTGGTTGACGGGATGCAAGTCGTTGTGTCGGTCGGTCCATGGCTGTCCCCAGGTTGTGTTCCGATGGATCAAGTGTAGTTGGACTCACCAACTGTCTCGCGTCTTCTGTTTTCAGCTACTTAAAATTTAAGGCTTATGGCTATTTTTTCTTTTCTTTAAATAATTTGCAAAATTAATTCTTAAATTCATTATCCAATTTTTAACATTGAGACCTTCTGCCTTGAAAAGATTATGGTAATATATTTTAAAATTTTGAAACTTAATTGTGGTATTCAGCCATTGGTATTGCACCCTGCATATGTTTGTTCTACCTACATCACTGGCCATTAAAATTGCTAGACCACGAAGCTGACGTGATACAGACGCGAAATGAAGAAGATGCTGTGATATGCAAATGATTAGCTTTTCAGAGCATTCACACAAGGTTGGCCGCGGTGGCGACACCTACAACGTGCTATCATGAAGAAAATTTCCAACCGACTTCTAATACACAAACAGCAGTTGACCGGCGTTGCCTGGTGAAACGTTGATATGATGCCTCGCGTAAGGAGAAGAAATTCGGACCATCACGTCTCCGACTTTGATGAATGCCGGATTGTAGCCTATCGCGATTGCGGTTTATCGTATCGCGACATTGCTGCTCGCGTTGGTCGAGATCCAATGACTGTTAGCAGAATATGGAATCGGTGGGTTCAAAATGGTAATACGGAACGCCATGCTGGATCACAACGGCCTCGTATCACTAGCAGTCGAGATCACAGGCATCTTATCCGCATGGTTGTAACTGATCGTGCACCCACGTGTCGATCCCTGAGTCAACAGATGGGGACGTTCGCAAGACAACAACCATGTGCACGAACAGCATGGACTATCAGCTCGGAGACCATGGCTGCCGTTACCCTTGACGCTGCATCACAGACAGGAGCGCCTGCGATGGTGTACCCAACGACGAACCTGGGTGCACGAATGACAAAACGTTATTTTTTGTTGTTGTTGATGCATCCAGGTTCTATTTACAGCATCATTATGGTCGCATCCGTGTTTGGCGACATCACAGTGAACGCACATTAGAAACATGTATTCGTCATCGCCATACTGGCGTATCACCCGGCGTGATGGTGTGGGGGCCATTGGTTACACGTCTCGGTCACCTCTTGTTCGCATTGACCGCACTTTGATCAGTGGACGTTACATTTCAGATGTGTTACGACCCTTGGCTCTACCCTTCATTCGATCCCTGCGAAACCCTACATTTCAGCAGGATAATGCACGACCGCATGTTGCAGGTCCTGTACGGGCCTTTCTGGATACAGAAAATGTTCGACTGCCGCCCTGGCCAGCACATTATCCAGATCTCTCACCAACTGAAAACGTGTGGTCAATGGTGGCCGAGCAACCGGTTCGTCACACTACGCCAGTCACTACTCTTGATGAACTTTGGTACCGTGTTGAAGCTGCATGGGCAGCTGTACCTGTACACGCCGTCCAAGTTCTGTTTGACTCAATGCCCAGGCGTATCCAGGATTTATGCACCCAAATTGGGTGAAAACGTAATTACATGTCAGTTCTAATATAATATATTTGTCAACCGAATACCCGTTTATCATTTGCATTTCTTCTTGATGTAGCAATTTTAATGGCCAGTAGTGTACTTTGTTGTGATGTTTCTTTAATTATGTTATTGCTATTTTAATTGGATTTTATTCTTGTTGATTTGTTACGATTTCTTGTTTGGAGGCCTTCAGGAGTGAAAGAATTGCATTCGGTAAAGGTCCGGCTACGTTCCGCTTTGGTTGTATACATTATCAAATGACAATAAATTACAATTAGAAGGTCAAGCTGACCCCAACCTTATTTGGCCCTTTCCACAATCCTAATTACCTGTTCTACCCAGCGGGCTGAGCGGGCGTATCAGGAAGGTTGTTGATGCAGCAATACGTTGTCTCCCACGTCCACCAGTAGAGTGGTACCATTCGGACATACGGGGTCTTCCAGTCAGGTGGCGTAAGACCGTCACATGAACGAAGATGACATCGAAAAATAGGTTTTGTAGCCAAGAGAGTGGAGAATAACATGATGTGTTCGAGTCATGAATCGGTCTCGTAAACTGACATAATGTCGGGATAACGGTTTGCTGACCACATGTCCCTCCATATCGGCATAATGTGACACCAGTGGGCTGAAGGTGACACGGTGGCCGTTAGGTACCGTTGGGACCGTCCGGTAGCACTTAATTTTAGTTTTATTGGAATCCTGAATAAAACCAACCAGCTTTCAGAAACAAAATGTATTGCATTACCTCTCGGACGCCATTGTTATGTTTAGTTACACTATTACTGAATATTGCACCCTTGTTCCTTATCCAATGACACCTAATTCGATAACTATAACATTAAATGATGTAACAGTCGACGGCTTCGTGTGGAGGAGGAATGCATAATGGGACAACTGAAAGGTAGGATTTATTTCATTGTTACGAAAAGTTCCACCATGAATTGCATCAGTGACCAACATGGTGTCTTAAGAATCATGGATAGCTAGAAACATAATGTATTACCTTTAGCTTTTCTTGGTCTAATTATTATGTATGTTCACATAGGAACAATGTTAGCTTTTCATCATTTTGAAAGTAAAGAACCACAAAGATATCTACGTATTGTTTACGAACACAATCGACCTTTTCGATGTGGAGAGCCAGGACTGACACGTGGAGAATAACGCCTGAAGAGAATGATACGGGGGAACATTCATTTTAATTATGACTTGTACCGTATATCTTTGTAATTGTGATCAGAGGGATAGTGAATAGGTTTGAACGTGACTTCTATATTATTTTGAAGACTATCAGCGACTGTCCAGTTCCTTTTAGAAGAACTCCTAAACTGACACAAAATCATGAAGGCAGCTGAGAAAGGTGATAATGAATTATACTGCATGGGCGTACTGATCTCCAAATCTTTGAACACGGTACACTCAGGTTCAGCGGTGCCGTGACGCAGTACTCTTTTCCCAAGCACGACTTTTCAAGGATGCACTTGACCCTCACTTATTTCTGAGAGTGACAACGCATCGAATTGCGCCATTGGAATAGCTTACAGGACGAGAAGATATTCGGCGAATGGACTGGCGTTAGAGGTCCTCCGACTTCAGTCTCACCAATTACACGTGGGATGTGTGGGTACCGGTGGCACTTGTACCTGTATGTATTTACAGTTGTGATCAGCGTGTAACTGAATACATTTAAGCGTGACATCTATGTTATATTGAAGACTGTCAGCGACTGTCCAGTTTGTTTTGAAGAGCTAGTGGGGCCCAGCAGATACACTGATGACCGAGAAAAAAATACTTCCTTATCTTCAGACACGCGTTATGTCTTTAGCAATGTGAGGCAGCTAATCCCCACTCCAGCGACAGAGGCTAGCAAAGGCTCGCAGGAGTCGGCTTCTGTCCTGGCGAAGAGGAACAGCTACTATGCCCCACAATACTGACGGTGGGCAGTGTTGGCGAATTTCTAACAGTGGGCCATACACTTGATGTCAGCAGTGTTCCGTGTTGCGCTACGACAGTGTCCTGCAGTGGCGGACTCTATCACCTGGGCAGCTCAGGCCCGGGAATGACCACTGCATTGCCAAGGAAGACTGCTGCGCACGTGAAATTAAGTCTTTAATAATTTTTATTATTTAAACACTGATGTACAGAATTTTCCCTGACAAAGACAACCCCAACTTAAATTAATCATTTATTACCAACAATATACAGGGCCAACGCAATATGACTACTATACAGTGACAACATGACTTACAATAATTGATATAAAAGTACGACCATGAATTGCTATAAATCTTAACAGTAATACAAATCCAAAAAATAAGAAATTAAAGATATATGAAACTACCTACAACTCTGTTAATTACCTTAACTCATTTCAGTTACGAGTCCCGATAATGGAAACCCAATTTTAATTTTTATATGTCACTTACTTTACAGAAAATCTGCATAACACGAACTACAACAATAACAGCAAGCAGCAACTAAGCCAGCTAAATTAAATGATTCTAACTACTATATACTCTAACTACTAGGAGGCATTTGGTTCGAAAAAGAAAGATTATGCTGAAGGGCAAACAAAGTGTTTAGAAAATTTTACCTACTTCATGTGACATCTAATTCAAAAATTGTATAGTTGTCAGTAATTCCACTGCCCAAAAATTACCAATCAAACATTCGTCATCATACATTCCCTTGTGTTTAGCTATACAGTGTATGTCCTACTAACACAGAGTCTCCACTAAGAAAAAACATGTCCATACAATTCTCTATGCAATCGCTAACTGCTAGTCCGCCCAACCACAGACTCTCTTGCCGAGGGCGCAGAGCGCTGTCAGTGATATTAACTCAGTCTATAGCGCTGCCAACATACAAACAGGCAACTTACATAGTCCTTCTGCTTCCCTCAAAAAATCTTACGAAAACGTTTTGGTAGTGGCCAAGACTAATTTGTTAAAATTTGTTATACTAACAATATCAAATGGATAAGATGCACACACAGGTTAAGTAATATGCTGTTGGTCAATAAAGTAAAAATTCTCCTCGCAGTCCCTAAATGCAGTCCTAATACGTAATTCATCAGAAGAGAAGTCTACGCCTCTTTTACGCACAAAGACTGAGCAGTATATGAAAATGCACAAGTATGTAGTGGCAACCTTGCAGTTTTGAAGGAGTAGTGTTGTTCTCCCCACGAAAGCACAGTGCTGACTCTAGAGATGAAGATTTCAGTTGGTATGGTAATATTGGTAACAGAGCAGATCCACAGCAGCAACAGTCGAAGTCTTGAAAAATATTGGTGGAATTTGTGGGTCACCACAGAGCAGACCCACTACAGTCTTAGTAGAGATTATGATGGTAGTGGGGCACCAACGGCGCAGACACACTGTAGTCCTTGTAGAGATGGGCAGCAGCCATCTGTTGCGACTGTGTGGCTGCACATTCACAATTGAGAGGTCTTGAGGATAGTACAGTAAGTATATATATATATTGGAAAGGAAAGAGGAAAGAACAATAAGAAGGAGAAGGGCTAGTAACAGGAACTGCACATTTAATTTTCTTTTCAAGAACTTCATATTTTTGTTGTTATGGTGGACCACTTTTTTTATATATATATATATATATATATATATATATATATATATATATATATATATATATATATATATATATATATATTGCAGTGTCATAACCATCAGCAGTGCTAAAGTGGTCCACCATAATAACAAAAATATGTTCTTAGTGTCATAACCATCAGCAGTGCTAAAGTGGTCCTCCATAACAACAAAAATATGAAGTTCTCGAAAAGAAAATTATGTGTGCAGTTCCTGTTACTAGCCCTTCTCCTTCTTATTGTTCTTTCCTTTCCAAGTGCTCTTTGTTAGGAATGTCGATCATAAAATTATTAATTAATGGATCTTATTCATGTGACTTCCAGTTACAAAAATTATATAGTTGTCAGTAATTCCACTGCCCAAACATTAAGAAGACTCTTTGGTGTGACGTCATAAGCGAGTGACTGCGTTTGAGATCACTCTCTAAGTTTTTATATATTTTTAGATTTCAGATACATATTTTAACGGTTTTTGTGATAATATTTACTATATAAGTGACTTATTAGTGGTTTCTTCATTCACCTCTGCCTTTCGTGTGTTGTGACCTGATATTTGTGAGTGTTTCGTATCGAGGAACGTAACCTCTTACCTGTGTTTATATTCCGCGCTGACCAGTTGCAGCTGTAGGGCGCATCGAAAGCTAAGTACTAATTAATTATTTGTGTATAGTGGTTTATTTAGGAACTTTAGTAGTCTTCAACCGGTGTTTTTTTGTGTTTTCTGCTGAAATAATTTCAGAAGAACCTTTTGGGAACTGTTTTCAGCTTCGTTACTGTGTCATTAGACGTTTAATTCTCTTTCTGCTTTAGTCTTTTGTTATATTCACATTTGTTGTTTATTAATACTGTTAGTAATAGTAGTTACTTCCCTTCTAGAGTAAGTTTGTGATTATTGTAGTCAGGTTTTTAACATCTTCTTACTGTAGTAGCGGAACTTAGAAAAAGTGAAATTTTAGCGTGAGTGAGAAGTGTGGGCTTTGCCGTAGGTTCGTGAGTAGTGGATTGCGGTGTGAGACTTGTTCGAAGTATTTTCACTGGGGGGAATGCATTGGGGAAGCCAGTGGACATTCTGGTGAGATCCCCTCCTGGAACGGCAGGTTATGTAGCAAGAGTAATTTGATAGAGGAGCAGGAGCGTAAGATCTGTGCCCTTCAGGTGCAGTTGAAAAACGCACAGAGAAACGCAAGAGATCTGCTAGGAGAAGAAGATTTTCAGATTGTTTTACTACTGGTGTTTACAATAGATATGACCAACCGGCAGAGTCTAGTGGAGAGGAATCTCTAGTAGCTGTAGATGTAGGAAGTATGCAGCAGACCTCAGTAGTTACGGCGGCTAGAACAGTTGCAAAGTCGAAGAGGAAGAAGAAGGTTCTGCTGGTAGGTAGTTCTCATGGCAGAGGTGTAGGCCAGCAGTTGCAGGAAGTGCTGGGGAGTGAGTACCAGGTCACCAACATTGTGAAGCCTAATGCAGGATTGGCTCAGGTGACTGTTAACATAGGGGGGTTATGTACGGATTTCACTAAACAGGATCAGGTAGTGATTGTGGGTGGGGCTGGTAATAGCATTGATATGGATGGGGAGTATGCCACAGATGGTGACCTGGAAAAGATAGCCACTCAGACTGGCAACACGAATGTGCATTTCGTGGAACTGTTTCAGCGTCATGATCGGCCACATCTTAACACAGCCGTCAGGCGTAATAACATGAGACTTGGGGGTGCGCTGATGACAGAAAGCATGGAACACATTTCAGTGGTGTCGGTGGAGTCTATTAGCAGGACGGGTTTCACTAGACAGGGCCTGCACCTCAACGGGTATGGGAAGGGGAGGTTGGCAAAGCTTATAGGTGACAGCATAGGTGGGTTTGGTGGGGTTTGGTGGGATCATTCATGGGAAAATTCCTGCAGTAGTGGGTGTTAGAGCTGCACCTTTTTAGATTGAAGTCAGCTGATAGGTATACCTGCTTAAGGGAAGTCTCTCTAACAAAGGAACCACTTTTGACAAAGCTTAGGTATCTAAGTAATGAGGGAATTAGTATATTTCATCAAAATATACATGATATTAGAGATAAAGTTAGTGAACTGCTTATAGATGTAGACTCTGAAGTTATTGGTATATCTGAACACTTCTTAAATAAGGAGATAATTCAGAGGCTTCCTTTACAAGGATACAGGTTGGCTGGCAGCTTTTCGAGGAGCTCTTTGCGGTGTGGGGGAGTAGCCATGTATGTGAAAAACGGCATCCCATTTGAGTCAATTGATGTTTCGAAGTACTGCACTGAAAAGGTGTTTGGATGTTGTGCAGGTGTGGTTAAATTTAATGGAGCTAAACTTCTAACTGTTGTTATTTATAGATCCCCAGCCTCCGATTTCACAACATTTTTGCTAATGCTAGAGGAGGTTCTTGGTTGACTTTATAGGAAGAACAAAAAGTTAGTTATATGTGGTGACTACAATATTAATTGTATAAGTGATTGTGTAAGGAAGAGGATGCTGGTAGACCTCCTTAATTCATATAATCTTATGCAAACCGTGTTCTTTCCAACGAGAGTGTAAGGGAACAGTAGAACAACCATAGACAACATTTTTGTTCATTCCTCATTACTAGAAGGGCGTTCTGTTAGCAAAAAGGTGAATAACCTTTCAGATTATGATGCACATATTTTAACTCTAAAAGATTTTTGTGCTGCAACACGTGTTATATATAGTCATCAGCTGTTTTGGAAAGCTGATCCAGTTGCTGTAGATACCTTTGTAAACCTTATCACGGAACAAGAGTGGCAAGATGTTTATAGCGCTGGTATAGTAAACGATAAATATAATGCTTTTCTCAAGACTTTTCTCGTGCTCTTTGAACGTTGCTTTCCGTTAGAACGTTCAAAACAGGGTACTAGCACAAACAGGCAGCCTGGGTGTCTGACTAGAGGGATAAGAATATCTTGTAGAACAAAGTGGCAATTATATCAAAACGTTAGAAACAGTCAGAATCTGAATGCAGCAGCCCTTTACAAACAGTATTGTAAGGTGCTTAAAATGTTATTAGGAAGGCAAAAAGTATGTGGTATGCAGATAGAATAGTTAAGTCTCAGAATAAAATTAAAACCATATGGTCAGTTGTAAAGGAAGTGGCTGGTCTGCAGAGACAGGTCGAGGATATAGAATCAGTGTGTAGTGCGAATGTCCGTGTTACTGGTAAGTCACATATATGTACAGTATTTAATAATCACTTTCTGAATATAGCAGGTGAACTAAATAGAAAAATAGTCCCAACAGGGAATCATATAGCGCTCTTAGAATAAAGTGTTCCGAGACTGACTGGTACCTGAAATGCTCCTCCATGATACTGACAAGAGGGAGATTGAGTTAATAATCAAATCACTGAAGACCAAGAACTCTCATGGATATGACAGGGTATCTAGCAGAATACTGAAGTATTGTTTTATGTATGTTAGCCCAGTACTTAGCCATATCTGTAACTTTTCCCTTAGGAGTGGTCGGTTTCCTGCCTGATTAAAGTACTTGGTAGTGAAGCCACTTTATAAAAAGGAAACATTGATAATGTTGACAATTTCAGACCAATTTCTATGCCATCAGTGTTTGCTAAAGTTATCGAGAAGGTTGTATATACAAGGTTACTGGAGCATTTAAATTCACATGATTTGCTGTCAGATGTTCAGTTTAACAACTGAAAATGCTATATTCTCTTTTCTCTGTGAGGGTTTGGACGGATTAAATAAAAGGTGGCGAACGCTAGGTGTTTTCTTTGATTTAACGAAGGCTTTTGACTGTGTTGAATACAAAATATTACTGCAGAAGTTGGACCATTATGGAGTAAGGAGAGTAGCTTACAATTGGTTCGCCTCTTACTTTAAGAACAGAAAGCAGAAGGTAATTCTGCGTAATATTGAGAGTGGTAGTGATGTTCAGTCCCAATGGGGCACTGTTAAGTGGGGCGTTCCCCAAGTGTCGGTGCTGGGGCCACTACTGTTTCTTATTTATAAAAATCATATGCCTTCTAGTATCACAGGTGATTCAAAAATATTGCTGTTTGCTGATGACACCAGCTTGGTAGTGACGAATCTTGTGTGTAATATTGAAACAGTATCAAATAATGTGGTTCATGAAATAAGTTCGTGGCTTGTGGAAAATAATTTGATGCTAAATCACAGTAAGACTCAGTTTTTACAGTTTCTAACTCACTATTCAACAAGAACCGATATTTTGATCAGACAGAATGGGCATATTATAAGCGAGACTTAACAGTTCAAGTTCCTAGGCGTTCGGATAGACAGTAAGCTATTTTGGAAAGCCCATGTCCGGGATCTGGTTCAGAAACTAAATGCTGCTTTATTTACAATTAGAACAGCATCAGAAATAAGTGACACTTCAACACGAAAAGTAGTCTACTTCGCATAGTTTCATACGCTTATGTCGTATGGTACTATTTTTTGGGGTAATTCTTCTGATTCAAAAAGGGTATTTTTGGCTCAAAAACGGGCTGTTCGAGATATATGTGCTATAAGTTCGAGAACCTCTTGTCGACTCCTATTCATTAGTCTGGGAATTCTGACATTGCCCTCACAGTATATATTTTCTTTAATGTCGTTTGTTGTTAGCAATATTAGCCTGTTCCCAAGAGTTAGCCGCTTTCACTCAGTTAATACTAGGCAGAAATCCAATCTGCATGTGGAATGCACTTCCTTGACTCTTTTGCAGAAAGGAGTGCAGTATTCTGCTGCATCCATTTTCAATAAGCTACCACAAGAACTTAAAAATCATAGCAGTAGCCCAAACTCTTTTAAGTCTAAACTGAAGAGTTTCCTCATGGCTCACTCCTTCTATTCTGTCAAGGAGCTCCTGGAAGAGTTAAAAAATTAAGCAAATTCCAGTGTTACATTGTTGATTTTCTTTATTTAAACTTACGGCTTGCCATCTGAATATGTTTTTTTATATTTCATTTTATCTGTTTCTAATATCGTGTTATAATATGATGTATTGACTCGTTCCATGACCATGGAAATTTCGCCTTAATTTGGTCCCAGGGAACAATAAATAAATAAATAAATAAAATCAAACATATGTCATCACACATTTCCTTACGTATCACTTACCGATGCATGTCCTACAAACAGGCTACTTACACAGGGCACACGACCCGCTTGCCCCTCGCAGGAGCTGGATGGTGGCTGGCACGGTTGGGCAGTGGCACTGTGACACAGAGTCCCACAAGGAATCTCAGTGTTGGCGATGGCTGAGCCGACCAGTCTGCGAACCGATATCTACTGCTTGCGGTAACCAGTCCTTTCGTTGTCCAAGGTTGACCTGGCACCATGGTGCTGCTGTCGGGTTCCGTATGCTTGTGCTTCATAATCTGGTAGTGTATATATCGCTCTGAATGGCATTTGTTATGCTATAACCTCACATCCAGTCACGTACCTCATAACAAGAGTGTAGCCCTGGCGTGACGCCGTCGTCCTGCGCAGTACAGCTATTACCGCTGCATCGTACAGTTACCCGATTAGTATGGCTAGCCGGTATCGCAATCCTTTTGGGTACATATTATTCTGCGCATTTGTCACCACATTGCGCCTGCCGACCAGCGGTAGCTTGACGTAACGCTGCACCGTGACTACTTGCAAATTATCTATGGTTCTAGTAAAACTAGTTAGTGGCACTACAGATGCGTTGGAGAGATGTACTGCAGAACGTGCAGTGTACTAACGACCTTTCATTAGTCGTCAGCTGACTTAACGTTCTTGTAACCAGCATGGGAGCCAGTTGTAGAGCATGCATGACCTCACACCCTATTAAAAACGGTGTCCTGATTTTTGAAGTGTCCAGAGGAGTGTCATAAATCGTGATGACTTTAATCTCATCATTGACTTTAAATAAAAGTATCATTTTATTTCGACGCATTGGGTATATTTTTATGTTACATTCAGTAGTATATTGTAGCAGTTCTTTCTATGTACAGGGAAGTTTCATCGGACTCGAGTAGCGCTAAAAGTATTTTGTGGTTTCGATGTTATGTTGACAGTACTGTTTCCATAGTGTCACAACATATCGTCTCATATAACTGTTTTATTTCT
The DNA here is from genome assembly GCF_021461385.2 of Schistocerca piceifrons. Classification (NCBI taxonomy): domain Eukaryota; kingdom Metazoa; phylum Arthropoda; class Insecta; order Orthoptera; family Acrididae; genus Schistocerca; species Schistocerca piceifrons. The sequence goes on along the minus strand of NC_060144.1, from coordinate 288,486,345 downwards.
TTGAGAGCTTCACACAGCTGTGGTTACATATCTAGTAAACAACCAATGTCTTAAAATAACATCGTAAGTAAACCTTCCTTTAGCTCAAATGTACAGTGTAATTTACTTTGGTGGTTACTTAGGCTTTCAGAAAGTGTTTCTGTATTAGTAGAGACAACTAGGAGCTCTCCAATAGTCAAAAGGAAACAGTTGATGTGAGACAAGCTACTTTGCGTAACAATAAGTGTGTGGAGCCGACAGCGAAAACAGAAAGAAACAGTAGCCAATAAGCCAAGGTCAGGTCGTCCTCAAAAAACAACAAAGAGAGAGGACTGAATGATACGTAAGCAGTCGGCTGCTGATCCAAGATAATCAGTTCGGCGTATTAGGGATGACCTGGAGCAGCATCATGGACTGAACTTACATGTCGCCACTTTAAAACGTTGCCTAGTAGCACATGATTTGAGTGATTGACGCCCATCACGTAAACTACTCATGCATTCAAAAAATAGGGAGGCCACGACAGAGTTTGCAAAGAAATATCAAACTAGAAATGCTAGAGGTCGTTCTAAGGGTCTATGCGGCGATGAAACCAAACTTAAAGTATTTTCATGTGACGTTGTGCTGCTCCGCCTACTAAGCACAGTCGTGGCAGCCTCATGGTATAGGTTCATCCTTCCAGACGTGGGGTTAGTCCTTTAATCCAGGTAGAAAGCAAACTGGATCTTTTCCTGTGCAGTGACTGAATGATTCAAAACACACCTCCGATAACTTAAAAAATAATGGTTTCGGATAAAAAGAATCAAACTTCCGAAGCGGCCAAGGCAGATCTGAACACCTCCGGGATGCGTTGAATCGATGTTTTCGTCGTAGAAGCTGCTCAAACTATGATCAGTGTACTACTGACTTATTGAGGGAATGGTTAGAACTCTCACTTGACCTATAAAAAAAGTCTGTTCATCCAATGAAAAACATTTCTTTAAAGTCAGTGCCGCCACTACACTATTATTTATTTGCAGTGTTACATTTACACTTACGCAATCATGAATGGGCTTCACAGTGCCATTATAAAGTGTTTTCAGTGTTATGCTGTGTCTATTATTGCATACTGTTGTATTTAAAATACATTATGCGACAGTATGCCATCTTAGGCACTGTGTAACAGTTAAAACACTTGATAATGAGACTTTGAAGCCGAAATCATGATTGTGTAAGTGTAAATGTAACACTGCAAATAAACAACAATGTAATGGCGGTACTGACTTTAAAGAAACATATTATGACTGTTTCCCAGAAATTAAGAAAAAACTATTCAATGAAAAATAGTTGTGCAGCTGTGATCGATGCCTATGAGCATGTGACGGAATAGTTATTTATTCTTCACATTTCAAAATACTTTTGTCTTATCCTTACATACGTAGACCTAGAAATAACTGTTGAGCCAGAACAATTGTTATTTCTCTTATTATGAATGACTAATTTGTCTAAAACAAATGTAATTTTCTAATAATGGGTTTTAATTACCTATTTTTCAGTTATCCCCAGGCGGTTATTTTCTATTTTACATACATCTCTGTGTAGCTGTAACTACTGTTGTCTACAAAATACTTTTGAGAGCTACTGTAGGCTACTTGTCAGTGACACAACATGAGAAAATTATTTTCATTTTTAATTTTTCCAAACCAGTGTAATCCGGCATCCAACCGTTTCTGCTTCGGCTTACACAGTGGAATTCCTCTCACACTTTTAATCGAGATTCCTTTGCTGTTAATATCACCGTTTTCTGCTTTTGATTTTTCTATGAGCTGAATCTATCCTTTCGACGACCATTTAATTTTCGATTTATCGTGCTTGACACATATTCAATATATATATAAACTTTCACAGCAAATTACAGAGGAGACTCGGAAAGTCTGACACGGCTTATATTATGAAAAGGCCGATAGCAGCAGGCCGCTCGTTTTGGGAAGGCGGCGCGGCAGCGGGTGCTTGCTGCTGCGAGGGTGCGGCAGCCGCGCCCCACTAATGAGCGACTTGTCGACAGCGCTGCCCGCGGGTATGGGATGGGTCGAGTCGTGCTCCGCGGGTTTGCCGGCAGAGCAGGGGCGTCACGCCGCGCGCAGCGGTGCCTCCGAGACCAACTTGGCTGCGTAGCAGCAGCAGACACAGGTCGCGAAGCTGCCTGCCGTAGGCTGCCAAATTGAAACAGCCAGAGCAGCGCAGAGGAGCTGCGCAGTCCGAACACGGAGACTGCCTGGAAATCACTCATAAACGCCTGGTTTCCACCAAACTTTACTCTCACTACAGTCAGTGTATTCGCGGGCTTTCATATAAATGGAATCGTCCCCAACAGGGCAATAAATACAACAGAGTAGCCCAGATCTACATGTTCAATATCATGGACACTAAATCTTTCGGGGATACGGACATACGTGGTATGTCTGGCAGTTAGAGCATCCAGGTGGCTACGAGCGTGTATGTACGCCAGGCAGGTAGAACTTCAAGACCACACTATGTATTTGCTTACGCCCGGCCGGCAGTTGGACTTGATCTGTCCGCCTCGGTATTTGCCTTTCAGCATCACGGATTGCTAACCGAAGGGGCCAGGGTACCATTCCCAGTTGTCGGAGATCTTCTTCACTCTGGGGCTGTGTGTTGTGTTGTCCAGACGTTCATATCGTCATAAGTCACATTTCACTCTTGGGCTAGCTGTATGGGCTCGTCCCGAAAACCTATACGTTACAAGAAAAGAAAAAAGAATACCTGACGTCTAGGGTCATTCATTTATTCCTGGATGCGGGAGCAGTTACATGCGAAAAACAGAATTACGACTCCGCGTTGTCCTTGTTTCAATTTTCCTGCCAATGCTGTCATTATCTGCTCTTATTTGTAAAGTCGGAAAGCACTACAGCTTTCTTCTACTCCTGGTACTTTCTGCTTACGAGTAGGTGTTGTAGAAACAATTTCATTTCCAAACACACCCTGGATAAATGACTTAAACATACATAATCTGAAGAGCATGAACTATCCTAATGCACTGACGTATCTGGCAGCCGCTCGGCCAAGTGTATAAAATTTTATTGCGTAATCTATGAAGTACACATGATATAAACGTATCTAATGGGAATGGGAATGAGGTATCCTACATAAATGAGGTATCAGAGGCTGCAAAATGCGAACAGTGCAACGAAATTTCTACAGTATCACAGCGACACTGGAGACCACGCGGAAATCAAGGCGATCCGAACTTCCTGTGTCTTCCCTAGGAACTGTTGAGTTTTAAGCTATATATCTTCGATTTTTCCTATGTTAATGAGATTATATTTTCTCAGCGCAGGACAAACTTATAACAGATAGCTTGGTTTACTTATGAAGATCTCCTTCAACGCTATCAAAAACTGCAGCCAGTATGACCACTAATGTGACAGTGATTTTCTAAAGACAGTTACTGAGGAGTAGTACTATGGACGCTGGAACGTGAGATTGACCTGCAGAAGCCATAGACTACAGCAGTCGCCGTTGAGTCAGTCGACTGCCAGCATTAAGTACAAGATGTTTACAATCTTCAGTCTGCCACGCAGAGAGGATATTAGGTCCTAGAATCCACGAAAGAGTTAAGGAATCCTAAATTAATTAGTATTAGGAACACTTATGAATCCACCGCAACAACACTATACAATGAGATGAAAAGCTCCGAGTTCTGCAGCACGAGAGGCTTTATCAGTAAAGGAGAGTTATAAGAATATAAATACAGAGTGGCGAACGAAGGGTATTGATGAAATAGTGAAACAAAAGAAACAGCTATACCAGAAATGATTCGTACACCTCAAAGCGAGGATAGGAATCCCCTTGCAAGATACAACAAAATCTTCATCCCTAGCAATACCAATTCATTTTCCGTAACGCATGCGACCGAGATAGGGGCACGGGGGTGGTTCAGGCCCACCAAAAACAAAAATCATTCACTGCCATTAACTTTCATTAGCAACACACTTTTTAAATAGGTGGTAATGTATAAGTGGGGTTCAGACTCTGATAATCTCCTTCAGCACAATCTTAGCAATAGAAACACAGTTGCTTTAATGTGTACACTGTGGGGAGGGGTGCTTTATGATCGCAACAGAAGATTGAAAAATATACGAGTTTCGTTAACTATTCTATTCATAGCACACTTTTCGAAGACATAGTTGCATGAAAAGCATCGAGAACCCGAAAGTATGAATATGACGTTTATTGCGAACAATCACAACCACTACTGTCACACAAGTTCTTTCCCTTAAATTTCACTGAAAAATTTAAAACAATGACGGAGTCTTGTATAAGAAGTCATTAAAAGCGCGTATCCAGATTCCGATATTTTCAAAAAGTGGATAATAACCTCGCCTTTCCCATTGTTTTTTCAAGGGGTAAAAATATATGTGGGTAAAGTGATGTGAGGGTACCAACAGCTATAAGGGAAGTAACAATGTAAGACGTACTTTGAAACAATAACAACCTTAAAGCAGATATATAAAAAGCTGATTTCACATTAATGAGTGTAGATGAGTGCAAGATGCACTACAAAAAGCTGTTGAGCGAGAACAGAAATGAGTACGGACAGGCGGCGTATCAGCTGACAGGTACAGATAACTTGATAATACAATAAAATGGATGAAACTTAATAAATCCATTGCATCAGCAGATATTTCTATTGCGTCAGTGAGAATATTTGACGCCAAGTGTTGGCATGCTTCTTTAAAAAATTTGTGATGAATGGTGAAGAACTACCAGAAGAGTTTAACACTTCTCCAAAAAGTGACATTTACAGAAAAATAAAGGAAACAGACGGGACTGTAATAATTATAGATGCATCAGTGTAACCAGTTCGATAGGAAGGTTGAATGGTCGGATTTTGAGAAACAAATTCCAAGAAGAAATAGCTGGCATGGAAGAACAGCTTGGATCTAGTGCAGAAATATCGTCTATTGATAATGTTTTACTTGCCCCCGTCGATAAAAAAAAGATCTGAAAGAAATTTTAGCATCCATAGATCTAGAAAAGGCAATTGACGATGACCTACGAATCAAGCTCTTTGAGTCTCTGGAACTGTATGGCGTAGACCCATTATGTATAAAAAGTATACTGCAAGGAACAGTAAGGGTAATATCTACCATCTGTAACTCGTTTAAAATAAACGACAGCCTTGTATCATTTATTTATCTCAATATTATCCTAAATATAACCATTAGTATTGAGGAACTGGAGAGTGTAATTAATAAAGGTGGAGCATTAGAAGGAGAGAAACACTGAGCTCAAGACGGAGAGAATAAAACTTAACTCCCTTCTTTGGTCCACCAAAATCTGGTTACAGATCATGATTCATATAGATATAACCTTTGTTGACCCAATTACCAACTATGCTTCAGATTTCTGGACGATTACGGAGAAGAACCGCTAGAAGATAGAAACTTTAGATACGGTTTTTCTAAGACGAACATCAAGGATCTGTCATTTCGAAAATGGAACGGATGAAGATGTACAGGAAACGATACACAAGAAATATGCAATAATGGACGTAACTGAGCGCAGTTAAAGAGGATGGAACAAGAAAGAATATCTGAAAATATATATTCGAATGTATACAAACAGAATGTGTAGAGGAACACTGTGACTTAAATGGATTCAAGACGTAGAAATGGATATGACCAACAGAAACGTCACTGTTAAAGACAGTCAAATTAGGTTGTTGCGGTGAATGAGCTGCAGAATGTGACAGGCGCTGTAGGACGGTAGAGGGTCAAGGAGAGAATTAGCCAATGAGAAATTCAAACAGTATTCAAGAAAGGGTCACAGTGTCATATTACAGTTGCCACATTTGTGCATGTCACATTTAAGGTCACTGGTGACGCATTTCAAGGACAACCAGATTGGATGGGACAGGAAGCGAGGGGAGGGGAAGGGAGGGGATGTGGAAGGCAGGGGAAAATAAGGGGGGACAGAGGTGGGGATGGGGAGAGGAGGGTGATTGGTAAATCATATAACAATGATGTCATCATGCTGCTAGCATGCTGCTGGCCCACAAGGCATTGACATCTTGGCCAATGGCGTGCATGCTCAGCCCACCACTCTTTGACCCTTTTTCATTTTTATAATTCAAGTGCATAAGCCTCATCGTTTGCTGCCTGTAATTCATGTTCTTGAGAGGATGAAGGGATAAGCCCTCCACTGTAGCTCAGTGCTCTGTAGTGAGCGGTGTAGGAATGGGTATATTGCATAACAAATCAACTTTTTTAATATTATTCCAGTTATACAACACTGTAGTGAGAAATACACAACATAAAATAATGACCCATAACATAGTTTACAAAATATTAGTAAGCAGAACCCAATCCAATGAGAGGATATGTGCGCAAATATCGGATGGCGTCGCACTGGAGTTTATATGGCACATACAGCTCTGTACTGGAGTGGTGTTATGCTAGTGTCATACCAGTGTCACGTTACATCAATGTCGTCATGCACAGCTGACGGCTATAATTAATTTAGCGTTCAAAAGTACCAGTATTATTTATGTATCATATGCTGTTACTCTCCATCTGAGGCCTGTGATATGTAGTGATGGGGGTCAGATGCTGTATGACAAGCAGAGTTAAAAAGAGAATGGCGATGTAAGATACTATGGCATTATATAATAATGACTCTACTCTCCCACAGTTAGCTCTGGTATTTAAAAAAAAGTAAAGGCGTTATTTTTAAAACATTAAATCTGCGTTCTCACTGCATGTGCATGCATACCTCACAGATAACGTATCGGTAGGCTGTTGTCTGATCAGTGTATTATTTTGCGAACATGCCAAGAGGAAGTGTAAATGCGCCGCCTAAAGTACATAACGCATGGTGACGTAAAATGCATAACGAGTAACATATATTCAGACATGTCCACAGCTAAGATCGAGTACATCATCTCTATATGAATTACATGCCACCATTTTTCCTTAGGATTATCAGTTACATTTAGGTAAGGTAAAGTTGCGATTAGGAATTCTTTCATTCTTGAAATATCGTGGTTTGACTCAGTATTTGTATGTTTAGTAAAATTATCCGGATATCATTACTTCAATGAGTATGTTTATGTTACGTTATTGTGGAATAAATGTAACAAAACTGCGTGTCGTTTTATTTCAAGTACACGGCTTCTAACAGGCATATGTAACGCACACAACACAGGTAAACTTCTTTCAGAGAACTGTTCAGTATACAGTAACAATTAAAAAGGTAACTTGATTGGAAGTACGAAAAAGTTCAGTGTGAACTAGCTCCGCTATCCAGACTGACAAAGTTTGTCATCTTGCCCTGCCTATTGCTCCCTTACATCACGTCCACTTGTCACACGTTGCTCACCCCCACAAACCGCTTCCAAGCAGACAGTCTATCGACTTGCGCCTATATTGCGCCTGTGTTCGAACGCTGTGGACAGGTTGGTTAACACCGGGACCTGTCCAGCAAATCAAGCGATTTTCGTCATAACACAGCCAGTTTATTAAAGCACCTGGTTCAAATCGTGTGAATGACGCAACGGTAAATTTGTTACCTCTGTAAATGAACAACCGGTAGCGAAGGTGGAAGCGATACAATATGGCTGCGAGACACGCTAATCCCGTTTTTAATCTGTAACGGGAGGCACACTGTTGGTCAGCTGCCGGTTCGGTGCTAGCCTTGTTTCCAGGTAGTAACGAATGAACCGGGCCAGGCGATGAGCTACAAGAGAACGTCGTTACGGGTGCGTGTAATGCGTGTAGAACTTATCAACTAAGCTACACTGAATAACTTCTTCTTATTCTCTTCCTTTGCTTTTTTTTAAATTTATGCAGAAGGTACTCCCTGACGAATGAAAATAGAGTTTCTGTTAGGTGACTTCCTTTCCAAATAGGTCTGTTTTAATAGTTCCTTTAGTCTCCGTTGGTAATTTATAGTAGAGTTTTATTCCTTGTAAAAAAATGCTGCTTTGAGTTTTACGTTTATTATTTCTTGGTAAATGTAAGTTCAATCGACATTTACATCTGCATCTTCATCATTACTCCACAAACCATCTGATGGTGTGACGGTGAGAGTGCTTCCAGTACCACTAAAAGATCATTCCCGTCCTCTTTTTTTTTTCGAGAATGGCGTGTGGGAAGAACGACTGTCGGTAGATCTCGGTATTAGCTTTAAGTTTTCTAATTTTCTTGTGGTTACAGTTTCTAGAGATGTTCGCGGGAGGAAGTCATATGATGTCCGACTCTTCGGGAATGTACCCTCTTGAAGTTTCAATTGTACACCTTTCCATGATGGACATCGCCTCTCTCATAGCAACCGTCACTGGAGTACGTTGAGCATCTCTGTGTAACGCTCTCACGCCGACTAAACTATCCCTTCACGAAACGCGAGGCTTTTCGTTCGATCTCCTCTATCTCTTCTATCTCTTTTACCTTGTAAGGGTCACATATTTATGAAGGGTACTCAAGAATCGGTAGAACAAATGCGTTGTAAGCCACTCCCTTCATGGATGAATGACATTACCTTAAGATTCAAATCATGAATATCAATCTGGTAACTGATTTTCCTACTATTTGTTACATGCGGTCATTCGACATATAGTCGCTATGGATAGTGAATCCCAGATATCTTACGGTAGATGTTGTTTCCAGCTGTTTCTCATTAATAGTGAAGGTGTAGACTATTCGATTTCTTTCATTACGATGCGCAAAATTATACAGCTATTTACGTTCAGGGTCAACTGCCAGCCCCTTGTAGGTCATTTTGCAATTCGACTGGCGTTCAATCTTCCTTGTAGACAGCCGCATCTTCTGTAGAGTTAAAGAGCTTCAGGAGCTTTCTACACACTAGTGTCCAATATTAGAGCAAGAAAAGGAAATTTTTCAAAACTGCGTTTATTTTGCCACAAAACAGTAGCAACAAGTGATAGTGAAGTAGAAACAATGTGAAGAATACAGAACGTAATCAACTGCAATATGCGTAACGATAGATAAAAATGTTCTTCCTATTTTCCAACTTGACTGACTTGCACACACGTTCCAAAAACTAGTTAATGTGCTCAGTATGGTGTGTGGCCACCTCTGGCAACATTACAGGCTGGACAAAGACGGGAAATGCTATGAATGATATCAGTAATCTCATGTTGAAACAAGAACGCCCTTTCTTCTTGTAGAGCTTCTTGCAAGTCTTTTTGAGTGATTGGTGAACGCTGACGCGATGCAGCCCGTCTCCCTCGTGCATCCCAGACATGCTCTATTTGACTGAAATCGGGGAAGGAAGCAGGCCAAGTCATGTGTGCAATGTCCTCCGTTTCCAAGAAAACTTCAACCACCTCTGCTCTCGGACGTCGACCACTATCGTCCATCAGTTATAAGTCTGGGTCTGCATCACTTCGAAACAATCGCACGTGATGTCCCAGGATATCGTCACGATACCTGACGACAGTTAATCCTTGCAGATTCCACCCAACTTCATGAAGAGATGTTCACGTGCTCAACATAATCCCTGCCCACAACATTAGGGATCCTCCCCAGTATCGGTCTCCTTCCATAATTTTTATGTCCCGAAAACGTGATCCACATTCCCTCCAGGTGCGAATGCGTCGACAATCACTCTCGAGACCAAATCGGGACTCATCTGTTAAAAGAATTGTTCGACCGCCCAGGTGGCATGTTGACGATTCCAATCTAGACGTTCCCTTCTGTGAAGACGCATGAAAGGTACACATACTGCTGCACGTCTCCAACAATTAAGTCCACTCTGCCGAAACCTTCTACACACCGTTTGTCTCGATACAACGTATCCAGTGGAAACGAAGAAGCAAAAGAAGGACCTTCAGATAACTTATGCCAAATAACTGCAGTAAAATCGCGCATGGAAAAATTACCTAAATTGGGAGTCCACAAAAGACATTTATCTGATTTCAGAACACTGCAGTTGTAAGGTATCAGGCAAATCTAACACCTTCCATGAAAACCCTGACATGATAGCAAATCAGGCAGTATGTCACATAGCTCCAAATAAATTCTGACATTAAATTAACCAAATTAATACGATCAACGAGTGAGCAAATGGAATACCACAGACTAATACGAGAACGCCTAAAAGCAGGTCATACATTCCCACCATGAAACAGACGCAGTTCCGAGGGAAGAAACGAGAAGCCGAGAGCAGAGCCGTGTTGGCTAGGAGGCCCTACGATAAGGGACGGACACCCACGTTGTCAGTCGAACGCCAGGACCACCTTCCAGCCCATGTTAAAGGATAGAGCCCTCCGGAAGAACAGTATAGATCTTACGATAACACTAAAAGGACCACACCAGCTGAAACTTTTAGCATGATACTATATGCGTCTCTATTACGTTGCAAACGTTAAAAACATTGACCCACCACGAAAAGTATAACGTTTCTCATTGGATAGGCATAATTTTTGTAGGATGAGCTTAAGGTTAACATTGAGACCCTGATTGGTCAGTTGAAAACACAGCCAGATACCTTATTTTTAAACCAGCTTCGGTAAATTGTAGTAAGGAGAAGTTAGGAGAGAGTTGCTTCCGAGATGGCGAGGTGCGTGGAGCTGCGCCGCCTGCCGCCCCCTGATGCTGCCTAAACACCAACAACGTAATGAACGCACACGGTGCCGCCATAAGGCTTCACTCAGAACTTCCTGGTATTCACATTTGCTACTAGAAGTAAGAACTGAAATGCAGTGATTTTTCTGTTATATAATTATTGAGACACCCCATCATCCACTGTAATTTACGACAAGTTAAATAAGAAATTAAAGATAATTGAGGTTCACTGATTACCATTTTGATAGTTTTCTCTTTTATGAAACTTAACTTAAATCTAGATAATAGATGTGATATGGCATAGGTCGTCCTTCGATCCATTGTAGAACTTGGAAACCCATTCAGTGAATATTCGTTCAAATTTTTGTTGAACACAGTTGGTTTTTATCATCCTGTATTAAAATATTTCCTTTTATCAATAGTGCAATTTATAAACAATGTTTTGTGAGTAGAATAAAATTTCCAGTGGTAAACTGCTTTTTTGACGTTATTTTAGCAGCTAACTAAATATAGGAAAGCCTAGAACCCCTTCCACTAAATTTAGTTAGTTTTAAGATTCTTTCACAGGGAGTGCAGTGGAGCTGACGCTGAAATCATTAAGTATTTGATTATGTCATTGCTAGTCTCACTGAACTCTTCTGAACTCTACATGTCATGTGTGGTCTGGCGTCTCCTTACCAGCAACAGGTCACAGGTTCAAACTAGTCAATTCCCTAAAAAACACACTCAGAGCGTCGTTGCTCGAAAGTGGTACGGAGACACGACTTAGAACAAACAGACACCATGCAGAATGTTAGAGAATGGCGACCCTGCCAGGATGGTAAATTACCATGTTTGAAGGTCGACCACATGCCCAACTAGGTCATAAAAATATCATGTCAAAAATTTTCCTAATACAAATTTTTTGTTTGAAAGGCATAAATAGTTGAAACCAGTAGCTGCAGCGATAGATAGTAAGAAAGTATTCAATATAAAGTGAGATATTCTAGCAGAGACCATAGCGTAATTATGTTATGAATTTTAATATTGTTAGAATTAGGTTTTATCTCCAATGCAAGCGCACAGGTGGCGGATACATTGTTGACAAGTTGTTTCTGACCCAACAAGTAAGTGAATGGATTGTCAGTCTTGGGTATGATAAGTGTCAAGTTGTGTGAACAAAAAGTTTATGAAATGCGTGAGATCATATGAGCGCATGTTGATGCAAAGTAGGGCGCGTGAATTGCTTTTAAAATAGGAAATAAGGGATTCGGAAAGATTAGCAATGGCAGATCGAGACATTGACCGAATTGAGGTAGAGACCCAGCATGAAGATGGACAGAGAGTAGAGGACAGTACAACAGACGATGCAGTATCGCTAGAAATAGGACAGGATAATGTACGCCAAGGCATAGAAAACGTAGGTCATCATACGACAGAGGAGCAGGAAAGTAGAGAGACGGTCGATGAGGATTCTAACTTGCGTCTTGAATACGTAGAAACCATAGTACAAGTAATCAGAGCTCCGTCATCACAGAGTACATGGAATTCGAGCAGAAACGTGTCACCGCACAGTTCAATGCAATCGGTTTCAAACCAACTCTTGGGCGAAATTACAGAGCGTAGGACGTCGGAAGAAAACGCAACAGGACCCACCAATCTGGGAGAATTATTACAACAAATGACGGAAACCATGACAGGACCAAATAAAGAAATTGCGAACCAACTTAAAATTCAGAATGCAGAAACGACGAAACAAATTGCAGAACCCACGAGACAAACGTGTGAGGTTAAGGAACAAAACAAAATAATTCAGTTACACCTAAGTCATATTGAAGACGAGGCAAAAGAATCTCGAGAAGTGATAGGAAACTTAATAACAGGTCACAATCAATTGAGAACAGGCATTGACGAGGTACAAGCGGACGTAGAAACATTACGTAATGACATTCAGGACGAGATCAAAACATTATGTAACAACACGCAGGGAGAAGTCAAGAAACTAGAGAAACAGATAAACGTAATTACTAGACAAGCAGCAGGTACAGCACGTGAAATTGTTGAAAATTGTGTTACACAAACGTATCACAAAAGCAGCGCTGAAAAGATATGATAATCGCATAGTCAAAATAGAAGCGCAAACGAAGCAACAATTTCAGAAATTGCGAACAGAGTTGTTGCAAACCATTGAAGAGCGTAGTGAACAGGATCGAACAAGCACTGAGTTTGCAATCACATCCGTATCTGTAACAGCACTGGAAAAACAAGCAGTTAACGAAGATATTACGCATTTGTGATTCCAATCACAGGCGGAAAGTAACATACGTGAAATCAGACAGCCTGCACAGCAACAAACACGTTTCGAAATTCTTGATGAACAAACGGCACCACAAACACATGCAGAACCGCAAATGTATTATTCAAGACAGTCTGGATCGTGCAATGAAGCGGCAAGGTTAGCCAGACAAGATACCGAACCAATACGTGACAATGGAAAGCCAGGTCGCGAAGAGTACAATGCAATGCATTCAGCTACACGTTTACAACCGATGAAAAAAAATTATTGCATACCACTCCAACGATACTACGCAAGGGTAGGCGAAAGTTACAGTGGACAATATCCAATGGATCTACTACAACCAGAAAGAACGACGGGAGAAATGATCAGAAACAAAAGTGGCGAAGAATCGTGAATTTCATATGGAATTATGACGAAGTACAACAACGATCATTTCCTCACAGTCAGAAAATTTCAACACTTTCGAGAAGGAAACTCATTACATCCACGAACTTTTATTGATCAATTCCGAGTAGGATTACCAGAACACTGG